>NC_052505.1:53372378-53535642 GCF_014356525.2 Nilaparvata lugens | reverse complement strand
ATGTTGGCGGCGATCCGAATTTCCTGGTCGTCCTGGATTTTTGGTGGCCGAAGTCGTCTTCTCCAAGGGAATAAATAAATATTTAAATGACTTTCACTTTAATGCAGCATCACTAAGTCTTATAAAAAATTAATTAATGAATTTGAACTTTAAGTCTTTCAAAAGTACAATTTAACAAAGGGTCTTGTGCTCTAAATTTTAGTGTCGTTCCATAGTGGTGTCTGGCAGGCAAGTGGGCAGGTTTCCACCTTATTTTCTAAAATTTCATTTCCGACTCACAAATTTACATATATTTAAATAATTCACTACTATGCCATTAAAAGGATCAAATAGTCCGTGCCATCTACTAACTATTACCTATATCTTAGGTATAACATTTTATAATTTCTCGGACCATATCCGATACATAAACTGAGTAGTGATAATTTATAAATTCTTATCATTTATAGAAATATTTATATATACATTTGAATCGGCTCTTATTTCCGCCCATCGATTACTGCAATTTGATTGGTTCATGCAATTCACTACTGTATCCATGCGCCTAGGAACATTACTCCTTAATATTCTAATTTATTTTTATTTGGTGGTTTATGTATGTTTATTACAGATAATAAATATTTTTGGACTTTATAAGTTGTTTCTCCCTCTACAACATTAGCCATGTGCTTTCCAAAATCCTCTAGTTGAATACTATTTGTTTACAACAAGTTTTTGCCAAGGTGTCGCTAGATTTCACATTATACGACTTGATCGATTATTAGGTCGCCGATCAGTAGGTATTTTAAGCCTAACCTCAAAATTTCCAATACTTTATATAATATAATAAGTAGCAAATAAATCTTTCTATTTGGTGTTCTAATTTAGCCATGGTACCCTTTATTATCTAATCTTTCATTTGTTGTTATCGCATTTGGCAATAATAGAATAGCTGTTTTACTTCAGACCTATACAATTCTTCCAATTAGCGATTTTGCTTGCCTATCAAATTTAATATGTTACAATATTAGAATACTAATTATTGCTCCATTTTTTATTGTCAACATCTTTGTATTGTTTTTGTTTTTTTGGTGAAATGGAAATTGAATCGAATCGAGTACACTTGAAACAGGATAATGTGTGGTAAATTCCAATTATTTTCAATCTCCACATTATTTATTCCTATAATCGGAGAGATAATAGTTGGGCATATTTTAAGATATTTCTACAAATTGCAATTTATCCAGTTTATAATGCATTTGTGATGTAAGTGTTATACTATCAACCCATACTCTCTTTTGTTCCATATTGGGGCTTTCCATCACATAGAATGTGAGTGATGTATATGTGATAAAAATTATGTTTCTATTGTGCCTTGGTCACTGAGTAGAGATAATTTTCAATCCAAAGATCTTATCGAAAATTCAATTCAATTCAATCGTTGATCAATCCAATTGATTGTTTATAACAAACAAAATCATCAAATATATTTTTACCAATGACGTTGAGACAATGCAGGCTTTAGAAAGAATGACTAAATTTCCAAAATCTGTCCAAACTTCTCTTACTTGAATCGTTTACTGTAACCATTACTGGGAGAAATACATTCAGTATCTTTTTTTCTACTTTATAATTGTTGAGATATAAAAACTGTGAATAATAAACCTCCAGTAGAAAACCTTTGAAGCCATTCAATTTCTCAAATGTTGCCAAATTAAATCTAATCATTCCTTCTACGAGATCCCTTCTCTTAGTATCAAATGAGAGTTCTCTTTCTCCAAACCGGTATGCCCTTACACATTATCGAGCATTCTAGAAGATCTAAGAGTTCAGAAGTGATGAATTCTAAAAAAAAAAAATGAAGACAATATTGTATAAATCGTAGGAGATGTCGATGGGACTTGAAAGTTATGTACATTTTAGAAAAGAAGAAAGAAAAATAAAGATAAATATTTTATCTTCATTATATTATGACCGTAGCACACAACTATCACCAGGTTGAAGTATGTGGATTTGTGTAAGACATTTTTTCCTGAATTGACAGATGTTGAACTGGCAAGATGTTCTACTGTACTGATTCCATGTAATATATAGACAAGATTATGAAGGATTTTGAGAGAAATAATATTATACTTTTATTAATGTTTCTAAGATTTTAATTTCTCATTCAATGATCGATTTATCAAATTCATTAGCATTAAGTAATTGAATTACAAAAGAGCCAGGGAAGGCATGTTAATTTTCAATAAGAGAGCAACAGGTATTCGATGTGCAGGCGCTTACAAAATCGATCATTCTGAGAGATCCAACCGTCCAAAAGTATTAAATTTCTAAAAAAAAATTAAGATAAATATTGTATAATTCGTAGGGAATGTCGATGGGATTCGAAGGTTATGTACTTTTTAAGAAAAATACTTACAAAGTTGCTCATTTAACATTGAAAAGATAGGAAAAATAGACTTTTAGAGCACCAATGTTGTCACACCGACTAGTTGGTTTGGATTTGTTACTGCGCATCCTTTCGTGGCCACTACCTTGTATTCTAGGTACATTGATTCACAATATTCTGTGGGTCAGACTGGACCTACTACAGTTAAATTGACTTTGAACTATCATCGTCATCATGGATATAGGAAATTTGGTTAGTGGATTTCCTATAAAGCTTGCTCCAGACATGTGTCATTAGGCAAGCAGCGAACTTTCGGCGTTCGGCGAACTATTGTTCTTGATCTTATTTGCCGATTAACGAGCACACATCTACACACCTGCGTTGTTTGCCGAGCACTTGCTTGTTTTGAGAATTAGCAAATACTCGTCAACTAAATCTCATCTACTGTCAACATGAAACAGCTGTTATGTAGCTAATGTGAACGTGATATTTTCGAGCTCAAAATTCAAGTGGTTTCATTCTTTATTTTGTCAATTTAAAGTTGTTTGTTTCATGTTTTTACGAGAGTTATAATATCAATCTATCCAAATTGAAAATTGTTTTTTCTAATCTATATTCTCAGATTATGATTTGATGTAGAAATTGAAATGGACATAACCTATGTACAGGGGTGCCCACAAGGGGGGGTGGGCATGGCGCAATTTGCGCCATCAACATTTTTGGGGGGGCATGATTTTTTTTAAATATTTTATGTCAACATTTTGAATCATGGCTATAAAGTCAAGGTATCAAATAGAGATATCCGAATGTAGTTAATTTTAATACTTTTTCCCACCTTTGCAATGTTATATTTTGCAAATTGTAACTCAATATAAAGCATAAAAAATACAATTGATAATATGTTGAATGCAGGAATTTTAGTAATTTTAAGCCTGTGAGTTTGAAGGTAAATCGTTGACAAAAATTATGAATTATAACTTCATCATCCACTATTATTCTGATTTCCTTTGCTTAATTTCAATTTTTAATGGTCCTGTGTTTGAGTTCCCTTGCTGTAGCAACCTAATATTATCTTAAAAGCACAATGATAAGTTAAATTGTAATGTACATTTTAATCAGATAATTATTTCAATTCCGAAGGCGTTTCATGATGATATTAATGTCTCTAGAAGGGAATGCAATTATCAACAACATCGCAAACTCTAGTGAATTTGACAGAAAAAAACTTCACTTGTCAAAAATTTGCGAAAAATATCAAATGAAGCCAATTTCAATCTTTCAAATTTACACCCTATTTACCACACAGTAATCAAGTAATATTTCTCACAACTGTAGGCTACTCTTATAAAATAGTATGATAATATATTTAGTATTCCAATAAAACATTTAGTTTTTGAAAAAAAATATATTTTCAAGCCCCAAAATCCATTGAAGAATTGCCGAATTGTTTGATCAAGAGATTCAATTGATTGATGATAAAGTTCAATTGCGCCGTGAACATCGATAATTTGATCTTAATCAAGTGCAATATTTTATAAAAAGTTTGGAGACAAAAGTCGCGTTGCCAATACATACATAGAAATGATACTCATAAATCATCCGTAAACAGTACAGGGGAAATACTTTCACCATTGAAAATATTCATTTGCCCCCAAGCCTATGGTAGTAATGGAATACTGTGTATCCTTTCCTGCTCAAATCAAGCATGTACTGTAGCCTACAGAAAAGTCACGACATGCCAGTTGGAGAATTTTCTCATTTTCAATTGATATCTTCTCATTTACAGTTGACGATTTCTCAAATATAATTCACTATTCAAATTACATGTGATGACTTCCCAAATACAATCGACTATTCTCATCTACATATATGGCATTCTCTCAATTATAAGTGACTATTCTCAAATACAATTAATACTTTCTTAAACTAACTTGATACTTCTCAAATACAATTGGAAAAAGTGTAGTTAACCTCACCCCTCCCAAGCGTTCTTATCAATGCTTTTCTGATACATTGATATGAGAAATAACGCTTATTGCTTGAATTCATTTATCTCAACTTGAGACAAACTGAATTCAAGCTCATCATAAATATATAAGGTTGATTTTTGAAAATATGAATTATTTGAATAGTCATTGCTCTATGTTCAATGAGTGTTGAACGAATAAATTTGACGTAGCAGATATTTGACTAATATGATCAATCTAATCTGTCGAAAGACTGCTGAATTTTTAATTGGTAAAACGTTGAAGATGTATCAGATACAACAACCAAGCTTCTAAAAGATTAAATTGTACAAAGTTTGAATTCAAAGACATCTTTTTATCTTTCATCAATCTTTATTCAAAAGCGGTTGATTATGTTGAGTATTATGGAAAATAAGAATATGAATTTTCAATTGGGTGAAACTTTTAAATTGACACTTTTTTCTATGTATTTTAACACGACATGCAGTCAATTATTGAGTAAATATTAAAAACTTTTACTTACTGACTGGAGTACTTTCAATTGCTTGGCAATCATTTTCAACAGTGTAGACCGGAAATGTTTTGATGGTTAGGAACAGTTATGTTCAGTTATGAACAGTTAATGGTTAGATAACATTTCCGGTCTACACTGTTGAAAATGATTGCCAAGCAATTGAAAGTACTCCAGTCAGTAAGTAAAGTTTTTAATATTTACTCAATAATTGACTGCATGTCGTGTTAAAATACATAGAAAAAAGTGTGTTTATACAAAGCAGCTCGGTATGATCAAGAAATCATCACTTTTAAATTGAAATTTTATCTATGTAATAATTTAAAGGGGATCGGATAGGATACATTTTTCCACAATCTCTCCTCATTTTGGTTTTTCCAAAAAATGAATAAGATGATTTGAATGCCTCTTTGAACATAATCGCAAATTTTTCAATATATGGTTATAGTTGCTTTATTATTGGGAATAATGTAGTTTCAGAATAGAATATTGTTGGGTAGAAAACTCTCTTCTTTGATCAGCACCAATGAACGTCTCCATGAACCAATCTTTCTCAATGAGAGAGAAACTGTGATGATTCTTTTTTATAATTTTACTGTTTATAAAACGCCTCTTTAGGTATATACTGATTGATACAACAATAAATTCTTATTTAAATTGCATACACATCAATCTTCTACAATCTTAGTTGTCTCAAGTTCGTCTATTCTCCAATTCATAATGCATTCGCTTCAAACTTGAAAAGGTGGAGAATTCCGTCAATTTTGTAGTCAAGTGGATAAGAGTTGACATTACTGCCCACTCTTCGCCAATCAAATAAAAAAATAAAATACAGTAGTCATCCTATTCCAATTTTTCCACTTTTTGAAAGGAACGTATGAAAGTTTCACACACATACTTCATCAGGAGAGAGAAAAACAACACAATAAAAACTTCCAACACAAAAGAGCTTCAAAATTTGAGACAAAGAATAATTTCTCAGCATCGAGAGACTCCGAGATAGAAAATACAGTGTACATTTAAGTCAGACAGAGACGATCTTATTAGTTGGAGGAAAAAGAGGTTGAATAACCTTGAATAAGTTGGCCATATATTTTTCAACATACTTTCAGACTACCTTGAAAAGCTTAGAAGAATGAGCTGTGTTATGAGATGTATCTATCCTTATTTCTGATGCCCCTTCATGGGATGCCCCGAACAAGACTGTGTCCATTGCAGGTCTCAAAAATAAAATCAAAAAGATACTTTATTTCTATTTAAATCGAAATAAGAAACGAAGGTATATATTTTTAAAATATCATGAAAACAGAAAGAATTCCTCACAAGAACAAAGGTAAATAATGTCATTTGGAAGATTAGAATGTAAGATGGGACTTTTACTGTCATACACTGACTAATGTTAGAAACTGAAGGGTTGGGAATTGGGATACTTTGGGGGGGGGCATTACACTTGGTTTGGGGGGGGGGCATGCGCCATTGCCCTTGGGGTGGCTGGGCACCCCTGCCTATGTATAATATTTGGACACTTTGAAACTAAATTATGAAATTAGAGAAGTTTAAGGCAATAGCCTGTTTTTTCTTTCTCGATCATTGTATTGTTTGTGCTAACCAAATAAATAAATGAAATGACATGGATCTCAATATTGAAGATGCTCTTCTTGCTCATCCTGATTTTATAAATAAACCAAACTAACCCTTTGTACCCAGGTCAATAACTGTATAGGACATGGAAAGCCCTAGAATTCCAACTTCAATTGATTAAAAAAAAATATTTGTAGAAATTTTTAAAACATTTTAATAACTTAGTAGCCTGGACGGGACTGGTTATTACCTAGTTTTCATCAAGATTTGAATATTATTCATAATTCACTAGCAGGTAACTCGTGCTCAGCAAGGGTCTATTTTTAAAGTTGACTAATTAACTTGAGCGAATAGAATCTTGAAGAGCTTGAAGTAGGCCTAAAACCATCCTCGGCTAATTATATGCAAAATTTCAAAGTGATTACAGTCCATTAGTTCAGGCGTGATGATGCCTGAAACATAATTTTCCTATCCCGTACGTGTATAAGCCAGTTTTTTTCTTTATTATAATATAGATTAGTTCTTCAACTTTGTACTAACGTACGTGGGCATACAAGAAAAATCAAAGTCCATAAGAGTAAATTTTTCAGGAAAACAATTTCCAATTTGTAACATCAATCTCAATTTCCTTATAGTGATTTTTCACAAAATATATCATACTGCAAGGAATGAAATATTCTTCATTATACAGGGTGATTTTTTAGTCATGTTACCCTATTTTTAATACATGGTAATTTTTCCTAATAAAGGAAATTTTGTTTTGTTGCACGAAGTTGGTAGCCCTACTCACTCAGTATACACAAGGCAGTGCGAGTTTATTATCCTTAAGCTGTGTAACATTTTGTGATGATTCCGGTCGTGTTATGAACAGAATGTCTTTTACCATAGAACAACGGGTTTTCATTCTGAAACAATATTTTGCTAAGAAATCGATTACTTTTTGTGGGGCTACATTAAGTCTGAGGTCTTCAAAAACAATCCTCACAATATTGATGAACTGAAGCCAATATTACAGACTTAATCACGAATATTTCCAATATAACTCTGAAAAAGGTTTCTGCTAATATGGTGAAAAGAGTCCGAGCGTGTATAACCTCAATGGGTGGACATTTTGAGCATATGGTGTAATTATTTTAAGTAACTAAGAAATGTGAGTAATAAAATATCAATTTTCTTTTGTAAATAACAAATATTATTTTTTTATTAATACCCAAATTCCGTTTATAAATTAAATCAAAAATTGGGTAACAGGACAAAAAATCACCCTGTATTTATTTATTTATTATTCATCAAACAAATTTTGTTTGATAATTTATTATTTGATTTGATATTCATAGTTTATATAATTAATTAAAAAAAAAAAAAAATCAATGTTTGGGAAAATTGCACTTAGTGCATGTTCCTTGTACGCCCATGATAATAAAGTGACAGAACTCGAATCTTGTATAGAAACCTTCCTCAAATTAATGCCAACCTTACAAAATTGGACTTGGTATTAATTTTAGTTACCAATTTTAACCATCTGTTTCGGAGAGGTAGAATCTCTAGATTATAGTTCTATATTAACATAGATGGTATGTATTTCACATGAACATTCGTCCACTTTGATGTGTTCAAAAGTCCCACACCGTCCGGGAAAACAACGAGCACGAATGTTCACTGCTTGCCGAATACCAAACATCCATCCACACTACTCGTGATTCGGCGAGTATGCTAGGTGTTCGCCGAATGCCGCATGTCTGGAGCCGGCTAAAACAACGAGCACGAATTTTCGCTGCTTGCTGAATAGACAAACATCCATCCACACTACTAGCGATTCGACGAGTCGCTGCTCGGTGTTTGCCGAATGATGCATTTCTGGAGCCGGCTTAATAAAATAGGTCGAATAAAACTGTATGAATGATTAGATGTTTCAACGTAGAGATGACAAAATCAAACTTGGATTTGCTGAGAAAATATAAAATAAACTGATACAATTGAAAAACAAACTTTTTGATTTTTGAAAAGGAAGCAAAAGGTTGTCATAGAATACTGGCCAGCAACTTTCTTTCAAATGAAAGCAAGAGGTTGCCATACGCCTTCAACCAGTTGTAAGCATTCTCCAACTGAGTGGTTAGAAGCATCAGCGAATAAACCAAGTGTTTCATCCTTCAATGTTTACTCTTTTTTCCCATTCCTGAATTACATAGTAGTGTCATTCATGCATGCTTCATCAAGAAATATAGCTCTCTCCCAGTCCACATGTTTGGCGGTATTCAAAATGTGTCTTCTTTTTATTATGTTGTTCACTACTTGATTCATTCTTCAGAAGTGTGATTTTAATTTTTGTAGAAATTTAAACATGGAAGTGTTCAATGCAAATTTCATCTTTTTATAGGTTGAAAAAGTGGTATATGTGATTAATTACGGCGCATTGTATCTCAGCTATTTTTGAAGATATTGACTCAATTTTTTTTTAATGAAAGAGAAAGGAAAAATAGGTGTTGAACTGTAAAATCGTTTTCCAAGGAGCTTGAGATGTGGGTTCTAGACTATCAATACTCAAGAAATTCAGGTGGCTAAACTGACTGTTCAGGATACAAGGAGGATCGGAGAGCTACTGTTTCATCTTGATAACAATCACCTTATCGCTTGTGATCACCTAAAAGATAAAAGAAAAACAATAAGATTACATTTCATACAGCCTACGCCATAGTAGAACTCTAATTATCCAAATTAATTGAGACTGAACTGTAGTTGTTTAGGTTAATTAAATATTTTGACATTATTGGAGTTTACAAAAAGAAGCAGGCGGAACTTGAATAATAATATATTTACTGAATATAGTTTTATTATCTACTTTTAACACCATAACTAGGCTACATTATATTGAGATAATATAATTTTAGTTATATTTCTTTTAAACTATTGCTGTCTTTTTTATAATTATTAAGACATTGTAATCGCACTGAAGTTTATAATGCAGTATTTCTTACAGTTCTGAGAATTCATATTCCAAAAAGATTATTTTCTATAGAAATCCTAAAAAACAATTCTCCACTCACACTGACTAGCCTAGGTTGAAAAGGTAAGCTTGAGTTGGCCCAATATGGACTAATTAACAATACGCTAATGAATTGTTATAAAACATGATTAACAACATCTTGAATAATGAGGTAGAAAAAAGTAAACGTGTAATATTAACTTACCTCGCTTTCAAGATCACAACTTATCAATAGTAGAAGTTGACTGGTTACTTGAGTTTTTTTGGTGAATATTTTTTGTAAGTGGAGTAATTGAAAACGTTGATCATAAAGTGCATGAATTGTGGGGTTGTTGAAAACAGGATTATTTTTTCAGCATGCTGGCAGAATGTAAAATTACATTGAAATGGAATATATTGAACAGAGCAGGATACAAATGGTAGACTATTGGTAATAAATTTGAAAAAAATATTTGATAAACTGAATGGTAGACTAATTGATGTGAAATAGTGGACTATTGGTAAGAACTTGGATTCAGAAAGATGTGGCTATTCTTGGAACTTGTTACAATATTCTCTTTAAAAAGACCTCACGTTGAGGAGAATTTTAAATTTGTGGATAACAATGAAGCCTATGAATCTTGATTAGTGAGAAATTGAAATTACAAAATTATCATAGTCTGTTACTGGAAGTTCTAGCTGTCAGGAGGTGACTGTTTTTATTTATCAATTGTTGCAACCAAAAGAATAACAAGAGATATAATATTAGAGAAAAAACTAGGGTTAAGATGTGCTATTTCTATTTGTATTTTTGATATATAGCAGAACTATAAGGTTACGGTACTTCTATGTTATATTGAAATGAAAATTTTGATCCAAGAATACAAAAATTTTGAATTTGATGATAAAATAGTTTTAAATATCAAGAAAACAATAGACCAAGAGTAATGATTTGATTATTTTGTGATAACTAAAATGGAATTGGTTCAAATCAACGAGAGTAAAATTTGGATTGAACATTAATATAGAAAATATAAAATGCTAATATAGGGAAGAATAGCATTGTTCATTTATTTCTGGATAAAATTACAATCATATTTATGAATATGATTGGGGAAGAACTATTCTATTTGCAAATTTTTATGGTGAATAACATTTAAAAAAATGGTTATCTATTTAATGTTGAAAGTTTATCAATTTTTGTCCTATATATATATATATATATATTTATATATATATATATATATATATATATGAGCTGAAAATTTTGAATTTATAAGCATAAAACACCAAATTATAGTCTATTATTATGAGAAAGGGTATCAAAAATGGGAAGGAGGAGCATCATGTGGCTTTGAGGATGGTTCAAATTTGTATTGAAGGTGAAGCAGGTGTTGGTCTAATGGGAAGAATATGATTGTTTGAAGTAAGAGGCTTCCACATCAACTATTTGTCAAAATATATATCAACAAAATCATGCATTTCTTAGATGGGGAAAGTGCTCTATGGTTTTATGCAAGGAAGCAGGATACAGATATGACCCCAAAGGAGAAACCGATGACTGATGATAATGAAGATTTTGATAGTTCCAATCAATATTATGATTGTAAAATTGAAATGAATGGGCTACTCTGTGTTACTGGAAACCTGATATAAAATGCCTTGAATTTTGGTTGTTCTGAAACAAAACAAGAAAAATATAAAGGTGAATATTCATGACTGAAGATTATTAGGATCAAAGTAGGATTCAAGAAAATTGGAAAAACAAAAAGGAAAAAAAATCAAATCCCAACCTAAAAAATACTGAACTAAGCTTTCCTTAACCTAAGCTTTTCCCAACCTAAGCTTTCCCCAACCTACGCTCCTACTAACCTTATTTTCTCCTAATCTAAGCTTTTCCCAACCTTAGCTTCTTCTAACCTGAGCTTTTCCTAACCTTGATTTCTCCTATTAGCCCAGTCAATGAAGGTCCAAAAAAGCAGTTTCGATCCGAAAATTAAATAAAAGCTGAATTTCCTACCATCGATAGAACCCTCCTAGAGGGTCATTCTCCCAAAAGTCCCAAGAAATCCCCTTGGAGCTTTCCGCCCCAGCCCCCTAAAACATGAAAAATGCAGGTAAACACGGGAATCAATTATCTCTGTAACCATTAATCGGAAACAGTTTTATTATATGCCATTCTATGCATCACATTATGGACTACAATATTTATGGTATTCATTTTTTCAATAAAATGAACAGTTTTCTTGATAAAATAATATATATGTAAAAATTTAGGGGGTTTGTGATTTGATTTTTTTGTTTTCTTCGATTAACTTCGAAGCAAGTAGTTTTAAAGAAAAATGAGCCAAATAATCAATGTAGTCACTCTCATTTCAAATCCATTGATGTATATTGTTATGAATTTGCGATTCGATTTGACGCCGTGGAAGGGAAAACAATCGACGCGGTACGGCGCGGCTGACTCTCTTAGCCATAGTAAACAGCAAACAGGAAATCAATTATCTCTGTAACCATTAATCGGAAAAAAATCTATCATATGTCATTCGATTCGTTAAATTAAGTACTACAATATTAGTCGTATTCATTTCCTCAATAAATCTAACAGTTTCCTTGATAAAATAATATATATGTAAAAATTAGGGGTTTTTCGATTTGATTTTTGTTCTCTCCGATCAACTCCAAAGCAAATAATCTTGAAGAAAATTAGACAAATAACTACTGTAGCCACATTGATTGCGAATCCATTGATGTATATTGTTATGTATTTACGATTCGATTTGACGCTGTGGAAGGGGAAACAGTCTACGCGGTACGGCATGGCTGACTCTCTTCACCATAGTAAACAATAAAATAGTAGGCCTACTGCTTTTTAAGTTGAATCTTATTCACACTATGGCGCACGAAACAATCTATTTTGTCTATTGTTTTGACATGCGATGAAACTAATTTTTCACATTTTAATTCTCTACATTCTCTAAAATCATTTGGTTGTTTTATATGTGCTAAATGGCTAAATCATGCATTCTATGACAGACAAAGATATTGTTTGCAACCGATAAAATATTCATACTATTACATAATAATTATTATACATATTCAAAATATGTGTGTATGATCATAATTATATGCTAAAATCAATCATAAATTATTAATGCCAAAAACTGAGATGAATCATAGATTACAATAGTGTTAACAGTGGCAATTTCCTGAAAAATCATAGCGTGCTGTGTTTGCTGTTTTCTACAGTTAATATTCTCCAAGCCAGGGTTGATAATATAGTTGAGCCAAATATATATGACGCCTGAGACTTTAAAAAAATTATACATTGGGCTTGTTGAGTTGAAAATTTCTATGATTCTCTCTGTAAAGTAGCTTATCTTCCGTTCTTCTAGTTGAATCTACATATGATAATTCAGTGGCCTCTAAAGATGAAAGCCATGCAAACATACAAATTAAGGAAGAGTAGGCTATGCATGCATGAAAGGTAGGAAAATCATGAAAGTGTTTCACATTTAAACACAAAGTAGCCTACCGTATATTTTTGTTAACATATCGATTTTTCACCTCCACTCGCATCTTGTCATTCATTACACAAGGGCCTTAATGTGATAACTTTATAAATGGGAGTAAAGCATGAGCAGAATCATACTGGAATGACAAGGTTGGCAGAAGCTTTTCTTGATGTCGATTGATGCTGATTGATATTGATTTTGATTCGGGCACCAAAAGAATATATCATTTTCTATTTGAAGCATTCAAATTGAATCTATTGAACATGATTTCTTATGACTTGGCATTCACAGATTTAGTTGGGTGAAGCTATTTGAAAAATGTACCTGATTATCAATTTCATGGTTTTTATACCATTCTAGTTCATTGTGATCATTGAAGGGTTGAAGTGATGAGTTAGTCCAATTAATTCTAGTACACACAAGTATTTTGTGCTTATAATGGGCTCTTCTTTATTTTCTATCGATGTTTTGCTCCAGTAGAGAAAATTGAAAATGTTGGTTTTACATTTTATAAGCTTCATAAATAATATAAATTAATGTTAATTACGGTATTAATTGATGTTGATTTTCATTGTACCTTATCGCTTTGTATCAATGTTACATGCACTGATTGCAATTCATCACTATTCTCTCAAGAATTAGTTCTTTTATGAATTTCATGATCTGAGAATTGAAATTTAAATGCTATTTGGATGACGTTCACATTCCACTGGTTTTTTTACAATAATTGTTTCGTTGGAGAGTGAGGCAGTTCAATCCATTTGGAAGTAAAAGCAAATCACAGTGCGATTTGAACAGTGGATGGTAACTTTGAAATTCAGTTGCTCAATTAATTTCGGCTTGATACTATCATTTGTAATTTGAGTTGATTAGAAATATGCATTGTATATAATGTTTATATTTCATTCTAACTAATCTTCTATCACAGTCTCAATCTTCTATCACAGTCTTCATAAAACATGATAATCCTAAATACGTTGGTTACCTTAAAGATGTAGCTTATCTTACGTCGAGCAATGTGCAATACAAACAATTTTCATTAAACTACTATTATGATGATCATTGGAATGTCTGTCTGTGATTTAGAAAAAGTCATTTTATGAGCCTTGAAATTCGTACCTAGAAAAAGTTGCATTATTACTAGAAATTTTGCTATTTTTACTATTTATTATAGGTATTGTACATTGATTTTTGTGATTATAGAGATCAACAACTTTATTCTGAATCACGATAAAGATACTTTCTGTGTAGTTGAGAAGTTGATATTGTGGTAATTATTCATATTGAATGAAAAAGACTAAGAAATTGTCAAAAAACCACAGAGTTTATCAGAGATTGACAATGGTGTAATAACCGAAACCGGTCTTTCTAATTATCAATAAATCAGTGGTTTTTTTTACAATTTCTTAGTATTTTTCATTCAATACGATAAAGATAAATAGGGAAATTGTGAGATGGGGATAACATCCATAGTTAAATTTACATAGCATCAATTTGAAAGCTCTGATAATAATGATTTGAACGGAACTGCAATTCTGGCTTGGTATTGCCTCTTCATATTCAGTGAGAATAGAAAGCTTCAGAGTAATTCGTTCTCACTATATGTTATAATATTGGTAATATTTGTTAATATTTGAACCGAATGTGCAACAAATTAATCTACTTTCAGCTTGAAATTTTTCAAATTATCAGGAGTACAGTGTTATCATACAAAAAAAATAAAAGGGTACGCCTACCCTTTTATTTTTTTTGTTCACTTGATCTGATGATATTCATTCCATTATCAAGTGTTTAAATTATAAAGAGTGATGAAACAAGAAAAAACACAAGAAAAGCTATGAAAAGAAATTTTGAATCTTCATTTTTCACAAAATAAGGATAAGATGAAGGAGTCGGACACATAATATATCATGAATCTCCGTTGAAAAACATCAATATCTGAAACTAGAGTTATCAAATTGTGTTACCTCTGACTATGGAGAAGGCACACTTCAAATTAATATAATAAATTCAGTGGGCAGACAACGAAATCCTGATTTTTATCATGAGCATGGTTGAATCAAGAAAATTATAATATTATTTTAGAGTATTGAAGTGAAAATCTAGATACAACGCATGTCAAAACAATAGACAAAATTGATTGCTTCGAGCTCCATAGTATAAATGAGATGCAATGTAGAAAGCAGTATTATTCTGTTTACTATGGTAAAGGGAGTCAGCCCTGTCGGCTGTTTCCCCTTCCACAGCGTCAACTTGTATCGCAAATACATAACAATATACATCAATGGATTCGCAATGAATGTGGCTACAATAATTATTCGTCTCAATTTTATTTAAAATCACTTGCTTCTATAAGTTAATCGGAGAAAACAAAAGATCAAATCGAAAAACCCCTAAATTTTTACATATATATTATATTATCAAGGAAACTGTTTGATTTATTGAGGAAATGAATATGACTAGTATAATAGTCCTTAATTTAACGAATCGAATGACATATGATAGATTTTTTTCCGATTAATGGTTGCAGAGATAATTGAATTCCTGTTTGCTGTTTACTATGGCTAAGAGAGTCAGCCGCGCTGTACCGCGTCGACTGTTTCCCCTTCCACGGCGTCAAATCGGATCGAAAATACCTAACAATATACATCAATGGATTTGCAATGAGAGTGGCTACATTAATTATTTGCTCATTTCTCTTTAAAACTACTCGCTTTGAAGTTAATCGAAGAAAACAAAAAAATCAAATCGCAAACCCCCTGAATTTTTACATATATATTATTTTATCAAGAAAACTGTTCATTTTATTGATAAAATGAATGAAACTAATATTGTATTACATAATGTAACGAATCGAATGGCATATCATAATACTGTTTCCGATCAATGAGTACAGAGATAATTGATTTTCCGTGATTACCTGTATTTTTCAACTTTGAGGATGGCTAGGGGGGAAAGCTCCAAGGGGATTTCTTGGGACTTTTGGGAGAATGACCCTCTGGGAGGGTTCTATCGATAATAAGAGATTCAGCTTTTATTTAATTTTCGGATCGAAAAAACCTTTATTGACTGGGCTATATACTAAGTTTTCCCTGATTTGAGCTTCCCCTAACCTCAGCATCTCCTAACCTAATGAATCCTAACCTAAGCTTTCCCTAACCTAAGATTTCCCTAACCTTGGCTTCTCCCAACCTGATTTTTTGATAATCTGAGCTCTACCTAACCTGAGCTTCCCCTAACCTTAGCTCCTCCCAACCTAAGCTTTCCTAACCTAAGTCTTTCCTAACCTTGGTTTCGCCTAAACTACGTCTTTCCTAATCCAAGCTTCTCCCAAACTCAGCTTCTCCTAACCTAAGCTTTACCCAACCTATGCTTTCCCTGAGCTTTCCCTAACCTTAGCTTCTTTTAACCTAAGTTTTTCCCAATCTGAGCTTCATCTAACCTGAGCTTCCCCTAACCTTAGAAACTCCTAATTTTAGCTTTCTTAACCTGAGTTTTCCCTAGCCTTGGTTTCTCACAAACCAATCTTTCCCCAATCTAAGTGCTACCTAAACTCAGCATCTCCTAACCTAAGCTTTTCCCAACCTGAGCTATTTTTCACCTCAGCTTCCCCTAACCTTAGCTCCTCCCAACCTAAGCTTTCCTAACCTAAGTCTTTCCTAACCTTGGTTTCGCCTAAACTACGTCTTTCCTAATCCAAGCTTCTCCCAAACTCAGCTTCTCCTAACCTAAGCTTTACCCAACCTATGCTTTCCCTGAGCTTTCCCTAACCTTAGCTTCTTTTAACCTAAGTTTTTCCCAATCTGAGCTTCATCTAACCTGAGCTTCCCCTAACCTTAGAAACTCCTAATTTTAGCTTTCTTAACCTGAGTTTTCCCTAGCCTTGGTTTCTCACAAACCAATCTTTCCCCAATCTAAGTGCTACCTAAACTCAGCATCTCCTAACCTAAGCTTTTCCCAACCTGAGCTATTTTTCACCTCAGCTTTCCCTAACCTTGGCTACTCCTAACCTAAGCTTTCCTAACCTGAGTTTTTCCTAACCTTGGTTTCTCCCAAACTACGTTTTCCCTAATCCAAGCTTCTGCTCACCTTAGCTTCTCCTAAACTGAGCTTTTCCTAACCTAAGCTTTCCCTAACCTTAGCTTCTCCCAACCTAAGTTCTTCCCAATCTGAGCTTTACCCAACCTGAGCTTCCCCTAACCTCAGCATCTCCTAACCTAAGCTTTCCCTAACCTTAGCTACTCCTAACCCAAGTTTTCCCAACCTTGGTTTCTCTTGAACCAATCTTCCCCCAATCTAAGCACTTCTCAACCTTAGCATCTCCTAACCTTACTAATCCTAACCTAAGCTTTCCTAACCTTAGCTTCTTCTAATCTAAGTTTTTCTCCAATCTAAGCTTTATATAACCTTAGCTTCCCCTAACCTTAGCAACTCCTAACCTCAGCTTCCCCTAACCTGAGTTTTTCCTAACCTTTCTCCTAAACCAATCTTTCCTCAATTTAAGCACTTCCTGACCTTAGCATTTCCTAAACTGAGCTTTTCCTAACCTGAGCTTTCCCTAACCTTAGCTACTCCTAACCCAAGTTTTCCCAACCTTGGTTTCTCCCAAACTACATTTTTCCCAATCCAAGCTTCTCCTTACCATAGCTTCTCCTAACCTAAGTTTTTCCCAACCTGAGCTTTCCCTAACTTCAGCTTCTCCGAACCTAAGCTCTTCCCAATCGAAGCTTTACCTAACCTGAGCTTCCATTAACCTTAGCAACTCCTAACCTATGTTTTTCCTAACCTCGATTTCTCCTAAACCAATCTTCAAGCGCTTCCAAACCTTAGCATCTCCTAACCCAACTAATCCTAACTTAAGCTTTTCCTAACCTGAGCTTTTCCCAACTTTAGCTTCTTCTAATCTGAGTTTTTTCTCAATCTAAGTTCCACCCAACCTGAGCTTCCCCTAAACTTAGATTCTCCAAACCTAAGCTTCTCCTAACCTTAGGTTTTTCCCTAATCGAAGCTTCTACTAACCTAGGCTTCTTCTAACCTTAGTGTCTCCCAACCTCATAGCATTCCCCAACCATAGATTTTCCTAACCTAAGCTTTGTCTAACCTCAGCTTTTCTCAACCATTGCTTCTCCTAACATAAGTTTTTTCCTAATCTGAGCTTCATCCTACCTGAGTTTTCCCTAACCTTAGCTTCTCCTAACCTAATCTTCTCCCAGCCTCAGATATTCCTAAACTTAGTTTTTCTACAATCCAAGTTTTTCCTAACCTGAGCTTTCCCTTACCTTGGCTTTTCCTAACCTAAGATTTTTGTAACCTAAGCTAGTAATCAGTAATCAAACAAGTAAAAAATGGAATCTTCCTCATTGAGCAGTTTCAAAAACTGATGACACTGATCAGCATGTTTAAAACTTGTGGCCTTTTGGATATAGCAACAACTCTAGTAGAAAAATTATAGTTTAGGCAAAATTCAATATTTGTTATTAATATCACATTGCATGGATTATGACTGTTCCATTCAACAAAATAATAGTGAGTCGATATCTTCAGAAATTGTTGAGATACAAATGTGCTGTAATTGGTAATGTTAAGCCATTTCAGCTGTTTTACATCCATGAAATCAAGCCGGTAAACGGCTGATTGTAGAACAAATAAACATGTAATTCTCATTACAGCATACTATACTGTGATAAAATCATATGTTTTCTTTACAGTTGAGTATGTTTCCTAGTTCCGAATTTGGAACAGCAGAACTGGTATAAAAACAACCTTTTAGCACTCCAGGAGGAAGTTTTGTCAACTACAATAAAGAAATTCCTGGTCAAAACTTGTAAACTAGGTTATGTTTATAGAATGCATGTAGTAATGTCAGCACAAGCAGGTAATATTTTCTGTTTCTCATATTAATTTCTTCTAGATTATTATGACAAAAAATAGTGTATAAGTTACTTGGACGTGAATTGCTTTTTGCAGTGCTGGAATGGAAATCTAGTCTCAGCTAACGCCTCGACTAGAAACATCATCCTCGCCTGCAAAAGGCCCCTTCCCGTCCTTGTAACCTAAAATACTCTAATTCAATTCATCGAACCCTAACCTAACTAACAAGATAAGCAAAACCAAATCTAATTCAATCCAACCTAACCTGTTCTTTATCCAATCCAACCAATCCTAGCCTAATAAAATAAAAAAATATAATTCAAAATAATTCCTTCATTCAATATTATAAAAGGTGTACTAATATTATATATACATAGAATAATATATCAATATATATAATTAATGTAATATAATAGTGCTCACCTTATACTAATCAGTTCATATCATCCAAATCCAAATCGTCAGTTTCATCAGTATCATCGGTTTCCCCATCTTTTGGCTTTGCAGGGTCATATAAATTTCCTACTTCCTTACAGAACTCAGTGAAGCAGTCAACTTTCCTCAATTTGCATGATTTCATAAATACATACTTTGATAAATAGCCAGGAAAGAAAGCTTTCTTCCTGTGGAAGCGTGGTAAAGTTGCCTTTGCCGCGCCACAAGAAGCTTCGATCTTGTTTGTGTGAGCACCTGAAAGTGGGTCAACAAAATTCATTTTGTGATTCACAAGTTCTCAAAGCCTTCTTCTTTCAAACAGTCATAAGCTTTCCAATAGTCCGACACGATTGATGAGCTTGGTTTGATGTACTCTTTGATAATAGGTGTCAGGGTATCCGATGACCGGTTCTCAACAGCCACCATGAAAACCTCTCCAGAAAGCTCATCGATGCCTCCAAACACCCACTGACCCTCAACAGCTCGCCCCCGATTATATTTTCTCTTTCCAAATTTACTCTCATCAATTTGAACTTTTCTTCCAGGTCCTCCAATTTTTTGCTTCCTCAATACTGCAAAATCAAGTCACCTCCCGACAGAATGAACTCCAGTCAACAACTGTCCGATTTGGAATGCCCAACTATCAATGATCACTTTTGCGGTTACATTTTTTGTCTCAAATATATGAAACCTGAAATCTTCTACAACGGAAGTTTTGACTTTTCAAAAAAAGTTCCTTGTCTAAGATTCACAGAATAACCACATCTTTTCCTTTTCTTCTTGTTCTCAGATCTGTAATTATTGCAATACCATTTATAGCCGTCTGTTTCAGAATTACACTTCCGTGATGTCATTTTACATTCATCCCGACCACAAGCTGAACAAACTATAACACGCTTCAAAATCCCCCATTCCATACACTCATCAATCAACAATTTCCCCTCATCACTCCACTTTTTTATATTCAACAGATTCACTTTTTAACCAGCCATTTTTATCTATAAAAATGATAACTTTAACTTATCAAACTTTCATTTCACAATCCACACACGAGTAATTGAATTTATCCTCTGAAAGATGATGCAGTTATACCATGTTGAAATAAGTTAACTATAATCATGTTCAACAATTTAAAAAAATATTATTGATCCATTATTCTTATAGAATATAATAAATGAAGATAAAAATTACGAATGAAAGTTTGATAATTTTCTATATTTTTATATTTTAAATTGTTTTTGTATGAAATTATTGTAAAGCAATAGGAAACTCATATCAAAATCCAAAATCGATACTTAAAATCGATGCAGGAGCTTCGTAGAGGAAATTATCTATATCAATAAATCGATAATTCCATTCACCATCAATAAACATCCTGCACCATTGCACCAATGAACTACGTCACAGGCTATCACAGTTGATACTATCGTAATAGTTTAAAGTACCGTAATATAAATTATTTACCACAAAATAATAACATTCTGAGACGAAGTTTATTTAAATTAATGTTAGAAATGAGCAACAAATACAAGATACAGGTATTTCAAAAGTAAATAAAGAGTAAAAATACTGACTAAGTACTGAAAATAAGGTTAGTTCATGTGAGATTTTCGAAGTGCCTTTATTATTATTTAGAATTATTTTTTTGAGTTGAAATTAGTCTAGCGACACCTTTTTTCTCTTCCTCTCTCTCATTTGAAAAAATTGAGTTGATATCTCCAAAAATAGTGGGGTTACAAATGTGCCGTAATTAGTAACGTTAGCCAAAAAAGTTTTAAAAAATAATTTTTTTCAGAATTTTCAATTCTCGGCAAAAGTTATCCAATTGATGCTGTAATATTGTGAACTGTTCACGTTGAACAGAAATTTGTTCTTCATCCATCGTGGTGGATAACTTGAGTAACTAGGTAATTTTTGGGAAACTTCTACTCACATGAAATACCTGAAAATCCTTGCTGTTGATAAGGTCGGGATCAACAATAGAGGGAATTTGGTTTGTGGATTTCCTATGATAAAATAGGTCAAATAAAATTTGATGAATGATTAGATGTTTTAATGTAGAGATGAAAAAATTGAACTTGAATTTCATGAGAAAATATTGAATAAACTGACACAATTAATAAACAAACTAATGCAAGCTCAAAACAGCTTGTTAATCGCAGGTGGCAAATATCAGATGTTTCACCACACATGGATTAGGCTTTTCAAGCCTTTTTCGGCGTCCATCTCTTCCTCGGTCTGCCAATACTTGTGGAGTAGGACATTCTATGAAAAACGGTCTGATGGTATTCCAAGGACATGATCTGGCCACTTAATTGAACTATCAGAAGTATTCAATAGGGAGAAGTAGAAGTAATGTTATTGAATGATACAGTTCAAAGTGATTCTCACTATTAATGTGAACAATGTGACAATGTGAGTTAAAGAGAATAATAACAATGTGACAAAGATAATCATGTAGCTAGGATGCTTATAATTTTATCTTAGTGAACTCGATTCATGTTTATTAGTCTGAAATGTATTACCACAATGTCTATAACCAACATATTAATGATGATAATGATGATGATGTAGTTGAATACCGCCATATTGTTAATCTCTTATGAATGGTATCGCTCTGATTAGAGCTTACCTATGGTGAGATTCACTATAGATTGTCAGCAATCCTCATGAATTACAACAAGGCTACTCATTCAACCAATGTTGACGGAGTGAATCTCACTTT
The DNA here is from genome assembly GCF_014356525.2 of Nilaparvata lugens. Taxonomy (NCBI): domain Eukaryota; kingdom Metazoa; phylum Arthropoda; class Insecta; order Hemiptera; family Delphacidae; genus Nilaparvata; species Nilaparvata lugens. The sequence goes on along the minus strand of NC_052505.1, from coordinate 53,513,707 downwards.
ATCACCCGATTCAAAATGAGGAACGCAGCAGGCCCTTGACACAACAACTGGAATTGGCTTGGATTATTATTGCTCTCTCAGCAAACAGCATTACGCATGAGTGATCGCATAGACTTTCAGATAACAAAGCTTCTATTCCATCCCATATCCTTATTAGACATGATGTGTTGTATTACCCTTATAATGGATTTTAGAATTGATCACCTCTGATTCTTCTGCGATATTCACTATAAAATTGCAGCATTGAATGAGCAGGAGGGGGGCATTGTTAGGGTTGCTGACAGTTGAGTGAATTCTAATAATATAGTCAATACTGATTATGTTAATGCGCTTACACTGCCGTGTACTGTTCATCATTGATCATATTGGTTACTTGATGTGATAAAATTGTTCCAGAGATATTCATGAATGAGTTGGATTTTGGATCCACTTGGGATACAACAGTAGCTCATTCCCATTACATTAGTTCATGCACACTCTTATTCGAGTTTTTCATGACGTAAAATAGGAATTCTTGACTGAATGATTTGAAAACTTTAATACAAAATTCAATTATATTCTAACACACATAGAAACTCTCGAATCTTGATATGATATTAATCTCTGAGAGGAAATTAAAATTGAACAAAACAAACTATGTCTGGATGAGTGTGCTGGAGGAAATATCGCCCCACACCAATCTTACTATCAGTAGAATATTTTCTCCCCCAGAAGTACATGGGAAACTTTCTGTCTCTACTCCTACTAGCTACTCCAAATTAGTTTTTCCAATAGAATGATTTCTCATGACCCTCGATATTATTGAATTAATAGTCAATCAATTTCTATAATATATGAATATACTTCTCTTCAAATCTCATATATTAATCAGTGTGGTTATAAAGTGTTTCTACTTTCCTTGCACCATTACCATAGGTAAGGGAAGTATTGCTTTCCGAAAAAAGTCATCGACCATGTATGGATGGTCCTATACATCCATACATCCTAAACTTGATCGAAGTTTGAGTCATTACACTTATGAGGGTCGGCTGTCATGAATCTGTAGCCTCTCAACCATTATTTTGTGTATTTTCAAGTGAGCTTATATAAAAGTATTGAGTATATTTAAGTATTATTAGAGAAGTGTTATAAAGTATAATATAGTAAATAAAAGTAATGATTTTCATAGCACATCAACATCGTTATAAAACACTTGGTTTATTCGGTTTACTTACTTGGTTCCCCCCCCTATATTTTAGAAAAAACTACACCCCCCACTATATACAAATTTTCTTTTTGATGTCATTCTACATCACTAAGCTTTTTTGTCTCTCCCCCTAAGAATTTCAAGGAAGCAGTCTGTTGACCCCCCCCCCTAATATTGTAACCTCGTAGTCATACCTTGGAGCATTGCCATAATAATTGTAACGAGTTTGATTCTATAGCATAGAAATTCCTCTTTTTGATTTTGAGTCAACATTCGAAATCAATAAAATATTATTCAAAATGACATTGAAAATACTGATGATGTCGTAAACTACGTCGAAGTTATGTTCTATTATGCTAGACTATTCAATAAATATCAACTATTGCAAGTACAGTTTTGAAATAAGTGTATCTACAGCGCGAGATTTCACGTGTTCTTATTGGCTGCTGCCCATAATATTATCATTTGGAGCGATGAGATTGGACAAGTAAAATATCAAGTAAGCACTTTTAAATGTAAGGATTTTTTGTCAAGTGGTCAAGCAATTTTTCAGCTGAAATTTGATTGAACGGCACGAAAGCTCTTACTGTTGACTAAGTTTGAACTTGAAATCGTTCTGAATACAGACAATAGTTTTTAAATCCATGTCAGTGAAACTGAAAACTTCAAGTCTAATTACAGCAATCAGCATGTATAAATCAATAGTATCCATCCGCATATTGAATTGTATTTAATTTGTAATAGACAAAAAACTCAATGTGGAGCATTGAAGCTATTGGAAAGAGCAAATTAAAATACTCAAATTATATTAGAGATAATAGACCTAATAGATGTAGAAGAATAGTAGTAAAGAATAGTAATAGAATACTTGGTTCCCCCCTATATTTTAGAAAAAACTACACCCCCCACTAAATACAAATTTTCTTTTTGATGCCATTCTACATCACTAAGCTTTTCTGGCCTCTCCCCCTAAGAATTTCAAGGAAGCAGTCTGTTGCCCCCCCCCCCACCCTTAATATTGTAACCTCGTAGTCATACCTTGGAGCATTGCCATAATAATTGTAACGTGTTTGATTCTATAGCATAGAAATTCTTCTTTTTGATTTTGAGTCAACATTCGAAATCAATAAAATATTATTCAAATTATAATATTATAATCTTCAGATATTTTCATCTTCAAAATACAGACGCTCCACAGTGCTGAAAAGTTAGTGTGAGAGAGTAACAAATTAGTTATTGAGACCCTCAACTTGACCATCAATTTGAAATCAAATGGAAAAGTAGTTATTGATATGACAAATTAACTAATAATTTAATCTCCAAAATCCCAGTTCTATATTGTTTAAATTTTACCCGATGAAATTCCTACTGTATCAAGTGAAAATTGAACTCAACTTTCAATGCATTACTGTATCAACTCAAATGATGTTGATATCCTATTATATTAGCAAGCAATTTCTGTATCTATATATCTGGTTATTTTTATATAGGCTATGGTTATATTTTTATATCTGGTCATTTTTTTATCTGGTTATTCATGTTTTACGGATCTCCAAAACGGCTCTAAAAATTTTTGAACATAGTAGGTTTATGATATAAAGATTTGATTGCACTAGGTCTCATTCTTTGGAAAACTCGCTGAACGACATTAAAAGGATAGTTCAACCTTGGAAAACAGATGATAATTTCGTCGTCTCTCGATAACAGAAGATGCGTGTGCCTGTGTGGGAGAGAGATCATAATCAATCAGCGAGAAATTTTATCTAGCTAGACAATTTAATCGATTTGATCAACATATTATGATTTGTTGACATGACATGATAATCCTCCTAAACTAGAGTATATCATAATAATTTTCAAAGTTGATCATTATTTGACAATTTCAAGTTATTAGTGAGTGTTATTTTGTTATTCAATTTAGATTGTATATAATCTTAATTATAAATTTGTTGTTTTCAAATGTTTGAACAGAAAATTGAACCTAAATCCAAGTGTATGGAACATAACCTACTATCTGGACTATTTATAGTGTATAAATCAAAATTTGGGAAATAGAAAAGAAACAGTTCTGGGTTGTGCCTGTTTTAAGCTGCGTTCACACCGGAGTTAATAACACGAGTTATTTCTCTTGACAAAAGTTAATAACTCATGTTTCTAACAGAAAATTCCTTGTTAGATCTTAATTCCTTGTCAAGATCTTGTTATCGATATAATTGACTTTCATATGATTTCATTTAACGAGACTATTCATATGATATAACAGCCGGAATAAAAAGCAAAAAATTGTCTCAAATTTGAATTGAAACATGTGTGTGATCATTAAAATAATGATCTTCATCTGATCTAATGTAAATAAATAATTATAATGCGTTTACACCAGAGTTTACACAAAAGTTTCCAACATAAGTTAATAACATTTTCTTTTCGCTGCTAGTTTTGTTATCAACAAGAGTTAATAACTTTGTCACGTGTTTTGTCTGCAGCTGTAGTTATTAGGGAACAGCTGTAGTTGTAGGGTAGGGATGCTGCGCGAGGGGGTTGCGGGGAAGATAGTAACCTGTTATTAACAAAAGTTACCGACTCTCGATGGATAACATAAATCTTGATAATAACAAGGAATTTTCTGTTAAAAGCACGAGTTATCAACTTTTTCCAAGAGAGTTTTTTGTCGATTCAGTCAAGTTGACAACTTTCTATTAATAACTCATGTTATCAACTCCGGTGTAAACGCAGCTTTAGTACTTCCTCAATCATTCTAAAGAATTGTGTTCGGTTAATCAAAAGTCAATAAATAAATAACGAGCGAAGCTCGGTGCCCCGATATTTTTCCTTATAAGCCTATAAAAATCGAATTGATGGATGGTAATCTGGGGAGAAATTCCATAGTAATCTATAACTCATCGAATAAACAGTGATTGTTTATTGTTAATTTTTTATAGATGATTCCCCGTAGAGTAAGAACTCAAAAGCTATTTTCTCACGAAACAGCTTTTTTGAGTTACTACAGTAATGATCTCATGATGCGTATGTCTGTGTACACGATATCTCATCTGCCAATCAACGGAATGATATGAAATTTGGAGCTTAAGGTCCTTACACTATAAGGATCTGACACTAACATCTTCGATGAAATGCAATTCAAGATTGTGCCTGCACTTTTTTAAAGATGATAAAGAAGACAATTTTGAATAAAATTTAGAATTTAGAAATAGGCCGACACATCTAGAAAATACCTGAGTCTATACCTAATTCATGCAGGTGAACGGGCTAGAGTCAAGAAAACTTCAATTAATCTTGCCATGCCTGATTTAATAGGTTTATACTATAGAATAACACTACAATTTGAAATAATAGAAAAATACAAACAGCTTCAATAAACATTGGCAGCTAAAATCGAACAACAGAAACAACAATATCATGTTACTTTGTTGACATTCTTCATCTGATTCGGGGGCGCATTACTATCCCCGTTTAGATAGCAATACGTCACAAAACCAAACAAGATCAGTCATAAAATAACCAATCAATTTCAACATGAAATTACTCAAGAAAGAAAAAAACCCGTTGAACCCAAATTTCGTCGATAGTAACCCATATAACCCATTTCATAATAATTTTGAATCCCCACTTTTTATTGACATTCTCGAATGAACCTTTGTTTCACTACACTGCACTTTCGTTGGTTTGTACGTTGCTTTATCGTCGGGGTTACAGTACCTTGTTTTTGGCGGTGAGCTTTTACCGGTTGAATTTGGCTTGACGGCGACGTCCTCTTACGTCCCTAGACCTGTCGTCTGAACGGGTGTCTTGAAGCGGTTTTACATAAAGTTGCGGAACCAAAGGGGTGGTAGTACAAGAAGTTGGTTTGGGGACACACATGAACCGCTGTAAATAAATGTATTACAGCATTAATTTCTAACTCTTCCTACAATTCATCAAAAGCTAAAACAGGAGTTATCTATTGATTACAATTAATTAAACTCTTTCATTCTTTGAATCCTCATTTTATATAGATTTTTATCTTTAAACTACTGATTCTTTTTATCAGAATTAATGGATCTTTCTTCACAAATAATTCAAATTGAAATGATGCTAACTTATATGATATTTTTCGTTTGGTTTGTGAAATCAAATATAATTTTTCATATAGTAGCTCGGCTAGTATTGTTGGAAACTTGTGCGCCAGCCAACATTTATTTTATTTATTATTTATGAACTATAGGACGCAATCCAAGTGTAAATAACGGGCATTCGCCCAAAACTGCTCAGAACCTTAATTAAAAATGAACATTCCAGAGTTTATGATTTGATTTACCTACAAATACAAGTCCAAAAACTAGTATCAACTGAAATTATGAATTTATCACCTAATAAAACAAGACACTTTATAACACAATAAAAGAAAAAAATATTGAAAATTTCACCTTATAAGATTCACCTTTAATTAAATAAAATTAGTAGACACATAGAAAATAATTTAAATTGTATTAAAATTTGAACATTCATTAATATTAATTTCCTGGAGAAGAAAAACTTTCTTCTTCATCTATTAAGATTTCTATCATAAAAAATTTACTAAATCATTCAAAAGCCTTAATGACATAAGAAAACAGAGTCTGAAAAATATAAATTAAAAAATGTCATAAACTCAATATGAACAATTCTTAAAAGTTTCATTTCAATTTAAAGGCTATCTTCCTGACTTTCAGCAATACTCTACGATAATATATCTCCAGGAACAATAACTCAAATGTAACGTAACTGAAAACTTTCTATACTTCTGTAGAAAAAAATTATAAGTATCTTCCATCACTAATAAAATCAAAAGGATTATTCTCAATCAATATTATTAACTTGAAAAATAACAGGCTTTGTTGATAAAATCTTTTGATTGAAGTTTCACTTAATTAATTTCCCTAAATTATATTTTAACCTTAGTTTACGTACCTTAGCGGTTATTTGAAGAAACAATTATTCGTACATGATGAAGAAACACAATTAAACCTTTCAGGACATGGCACTACTAGTAAATTTAAACATTAATAAAAAATAAAACTAGCTCCTACATTAACTACTGAAATAAACTTATAAACCTGCCCAAAAAGGGGGAAACATAGTGACTACATCTTTACTCTCGTAGTGCTCCTAGCAAAGTGTCCTCCGGAACGTAATCTGGTCTCTCGACTGGGGAATCCCCACTACTGTATTTAGAAACAGGTCTCCTATTGGGCGAATGGAATCAATTTGACCAATCGTCGCGTGGCTTCTACAGCCTTTGGACCAAATAGTAACTGCAAAATCGGTAGTTTGTTATAATTTCAATGCTTGCTGTTTTCCAACTTATCGCATTTTATGTCGCGACAAGAAGGCTAAGTTTTAGAGATAATTCCATAATCTACATTCCTCGACGACTCGGAGCCACAATTTTTAAATATCTATCATGGGAAACTCGAAGTCATGGCCGTTCATAATAGAGAGAGAAAATAATTTATTTCGCTAACTCACTTACAATAATGGCTCTAGTCTATTGCGTATTAAATTTACTATAATAACTTGGGAAAAGGCCTGAATTAAAGAGAGTGCCCGGCACACTCCCCTTCCTTCCGGTGTGAAACACGCAAAAAGAAATCTAATCAGGATATGTTACCATAGAGGCATTCTGTATGATTTGGAGAGTCGAATTTCTGGATTGATAGTAGGATCCAATTTGAAGCGGGCCCTCTTCAAAAGAAATCTCTTTAATCATTCCGAAATTCAGCAAAATGTATAACTAATTGAGATTTGTGGCAAGAGTCTTTAAAACTGTGGCAAGAGTCAGGACAAAACAATATGGACGTGTCCACCTTTTAAGTAGGTACTAAAGACGGACCGAGTATAATAATCTTGAATACTTCAATCACTTTATTGAGTCCCTGGTTATTTTCTTGGCAAACTCTAACAAGGGAAAACGTTTAAAAGACATCATAGTTTTAATTGGTTCTATGTTACTCTGCTGTTGTAAAATATGGAGTACGTTGATTATAATAGTAAAGGATGAAACTTTTTCACTCAGCTGAATGTATTGAAATCTAACTATCATTACTATAGAGTTGAGAGTGTAACATATTTTTAACAATATAAAGCAATTCAATAGGCAATACTATTCTACATCGACTACGATTCAAAGATAACGATGATTGAAATTGCATTATTAGATCAACACGAGAGCTATATGACACAAGCACGATTTTGCATTCCACAATCATGAGAAAAACACTTTTCATAATAATATTCCAGTAGGAAAGCTTTACCACAGAACGCTAGTCAAAACAAAACTATGATATCGGGTGCCAGGCTATTATTTATCGTAAACTCAAAGTACGTGACATTTTCTCTAAACACTGGAAGAGTAATTCTCAAGGCATGATTTAATAATATGAAAATTCAACTGGAACAACTAGCTTAGGACTGCTAATGCTTGACTTCTGATCATCAACATTATGAAATTTACCAATACATTAACACATTAATAGACTACTATTACACTATTACTGATTCTCAAGTTCACTGACATTTCCAACCTTACTGGAGCCTCACATAATTATTTCTCAACAATAAATTTCATATCCAACTAGTTTCAATTACTCTACTAGATCTTAAAATATCTCAACTTATTCACATGGAAAACTTGATTGCAATTTTATTATTCATCATTAAAAAATTTATCATTTCATTAAAGATTTTCCTTTTTTTTTATTAATTCTTTTTGACTACTTATCTCTAAAGGGTCCTACTACTGTTAATTACCTCAATTTAATTTTCCCAACAAAAATTCTATTTCCTTTTTGACACGAATTTTCCTACATATTTCTACCTTATATCCCCATTTAAATTTTTAATCAACCTTTCAACTCTCAACTACAGAATAATTTAAACTCATGCTTAACTCGAGAGATTTTCCCTTTTTATTTCAAATTCAACTAGAAGAATTTCACTGTTAATTTTATTTTACTTTAACCCGTTCAGTACTGTTCCAATATTTATTTCTACTTTCACTGATAACCATTTTAACATTACCTAGGTACTCGAAAAAGTTTCTGTTATTTTATTTGTATACCTTAACTAATCACTTTAAATATCCATTGTCTAAAACCTTCAATTTTCGTTACCATACCAAATTTCTAAGCAACTTTAAACTCAATAATACCCTTTTTTTTTTTACTAATTATTACTTGTGTTTTTGCGGCTGACTTTCCTACCAAACATTAACAAACCTTTGACTGGGCTTCCCTAAACTGCATTACGCTGATTGTTTTCCTTACAATCACTACGAAGACTCACTAAATATTCTAGATTTCGGTTTACGTTATTCTACTGACGAGCCCCATAACTCTCGAATGAACCAGACCGTTTACTAGATACAAAAAAAAATCTTAGCTCACACCATCTTCGGTGCCTTTCGCTAAAATTAAACAATTCCACCGTACAAATTTGCAAGGTTAGTCACAGCTAAATTCCTTGATTTGTTACATGGACAACTTTCGGGCAGTGCTCCGTTCTCTCTGGACACGGACCTACACTCGCGCCAATTACCTAAATTCAACAACAACACACACAGGCAGGACATCCCCTTGTCCTCCTCTAAATCTTGAGTCTCAACTAAACAAACAAAAAAAATTCCCCACAGTCTACAGGAAACGTCATCAACACAACGGATCTTTACACTATCACTACGCATGCCTACCGCAAAAATCACACCCCTAAAAAAAAATATCTCCAATAATAAAAATGATTCACCTTTTCGAAAATAAGCATTACTGATAAAGGGACTTAACAACCTCATCTCAATCAACTTATTTTCATACAAATTCCCAAGGATTTGATTATCGTTTCAACTTTAATCTACAATCTCTAATTATTTAGTTTAAACATCTCAAGGCCAAAACTACTCATCAACTTTTCAAAACTACATATCAACAATAACTAATAAAACAGTTTCCTATTTATTCTCTGATTACCTTCGATCTACCTAAACTTATCAAAAAAATTTCCTATTTTCCTCAAACATTCTCCCATAATGATTTCCGGATTTTCCTAATTTACTTGGGTTGACCTTTAAAATCTCAATATTCACTTTCACTACTACTATACTGATATTCAACTACCAGACGTGAGACCAGAATACGTACGTTGACATTACAATAATTTCTATCATCATTCACGGAATTACAGAATGCAAAAAAATTATTCAGTACTTAGAATCAGTTATTTTCACCTATGCTAGTTTCTTCTACTAATTTTTATTCTACCGTTAAACATTTAATTTGTCAATCAATTTCAATATAAAGTTTTAGAATACTTTCAATTTGAGCTTCAATGATACCTAACTTTATCTTTAAGCTCTTCAAAAGATTTTCATTTTAATGGTTTAACATAACTGAATAACTTTCCTGTTTCATCTACAATTATTTAAACTTCAGAAAAATTGGAGTAGCAACAATAAATTATTCATTCAACTCCAAACCCAAAATATTGACAGTTAACACGTTCACAGAATGAATTATTAAGTATAGACTCAGAAAAATTGATCTAGTATTATTAGAGTAAGTTATGAAGGAAATTAATTTTTTAGAAAATTTGAATTCCAGAGATTTAAATATCTCTAGACAGCAGAGTGGCGCAGTTGTGTGCCTGCACTTTTTTTAAAGATGATAAAGAAGACAATTTTGAATAAAATTTAGAATTTAGAAATAGGCCGACACATCTAGAAAATACCTGAGTCTATACCTAATTCATGCAGGTGAACGGGCTAGAGTCAAGAAAACTTCAATTAATCTTGCCATGCTGATTTAATAGGTTTATACTATAGAATAACACTACAATTGAAATAATAGAAAAATACAAACAGCTTCAATAAACATTGGCAGCTAAAATCGAACAACAGAAACAACAATATCATGTTACTTTGTTGACATTCTTCATCTGATTCGGGGGCGCATTACTATCCCCGTTTAGATAGCAATACGTCACAAAACCAAACAAGATCAGTCATAAAATAACCAATCAATTTCAACATGAAATTACTCAAGAAAGAAAAAAACCCGTTGAACCCAAATTTCGTCGATAGTAACCCATATAACCCATTTCATAATAATTTTGAATCCCCACTTTTTATTGACATTCACGAATGAACCTTTGTTTCACTACACTGCACTTTCGTTGGTTTGTACGTTGCTTTATCGTCGGGGTTACAGTACCTTGTTTTTGGCGGTGAGCTTTTACCGGTTGAATTTGGCTTGACGGCGACGTCCTCTTACGTCCCTAGACCTGTCGTCTGAACGGGTGTCTTGAAGCGGTTTTACATAAAGTTGCGGAACCAAAGGGGTGGTAGTACAAGAAGTTGGTTTGGGGACACACATGAACCGCTGTAAATAAATGTATTACAGCATTAATTTCTAACTCTTCCTACAATTCATCAAAAGCTAAAACAGGAGTTATCTATTGATTACAATTAATTAAATTCTTTCATTCTTTGAATCCTCATTTTATATAGATTTTTATCTTTAAACTACTGATTCTTTTTATCAGAATTAATGGATCTTTCTTCACAAATAATTCAAATTGAAATGATGCTAACTTATATGATATTTTTCGTTTGGTTTGTGAAATCAAATATAATTTTTCATATAGTAGCTCGGCTAGTATTGTTGGAAACTTGTGCGCCAGCCAACATTTATTTTATTTATTATTTATGAACTATAGGACGCAATCCAAGTGTAAATAACGGGCATTCGCCCAAAACTGCTCAGAACCTTAATTAAAAATGAACATTCCAGAGTTTATGATTTGATTTACCTACAAATACAAGTCCAAAAATAGTATCAACTGAAATTATGAATTTATCACCTAATAAAACAAGACACTTTATAACACAATAAAAGAAAAAAATATTGAAAATTTCACTTTAAGGAAAGATAATGTTTGCCTTATAAGATTCACCTTTAATTAAATAAAATTAGTAGACACATAGAAAATAATTTAAATTGTATTAAAATTTGAACATTCATTAATATTAATTTCCTGGAGAAGAAAAACTTTCTTCTTCATCTATTAAGATTTCTATCATAAAAAATTTACTAAATCATTCAAAAGCCTTAATGACATAAGAAAACAGAGTCTGAAAAATATAAATTAAAAAATGTCATAAACTCAATATGAACAATTCTTAAAAGTTTCATTTCAATTTAAAGGCTATCTTCCTGACTTTCAGCAATACTCTACGATAATATATCTCCAGGAACAATAACTCAAATGTAACGTAACTGAAAACTTTCTATACTTCTGTAGAAAAAAATTATAAGTATCTTCCATCACTAATAAAATCAAAAGGATTATTCTCAATCAATATTATTAACTTGAAAAATAACAGGCTTTGTTGATAAAATCTTTTGATTGAAGTTTCACTTAATTAATTTCCCTAAATTATATTTTAACCTTAGTTTACGTACCTTAGCGGTTATTTGAAGAAACAATTATTCGTACATGATGAAGAAACACAATTAAATCTTTCAGGACATGGCACTACTAGTAAATTTAAACATTAATAAAAAATAAAACCAGCTCCTACATTAACTACTGAAATAAACTTATAAACCTGCCCAAAAAGGGGGAAACATAGTGACTACATCTTTACTCTCGTAGTGCTCCTAGCAAAGTGTCCTCCGGAACGTAATCTGGTCTCTCGACTGGGGAATCCCCACTACTGTATTTAGAAACAGGTCTCCTATTGGGCGAATGGAATCAATTTGTCCAATCGTCGCGTGGCTTCTACAGCCTTTGGACCAAATAGTAACTGCAAAATCGGTAGTTTGTTATAATTTCAATGCTTGCTGTTTTCCAACTTATCGCATTTTATGTCGCGACAAGAAGGCTAAGTTTTAGAGATAATTCCATAATCTACATTCCTCGACGACTCGGAGCCACAATTTTTAAATATCTATCATGGGAAACTCGAAGTCATGGCCGTTCATAATAGAGAGAGAAAATAATTTATTTCGCTAACTCACTTACAATAATGGCTCTAGTCTATTGCGTATTAAATTTACTATAATAACTTGGGAAAAGGCCTGAATTAAAGAGAGTGCCCGGCACAAGATGGCGGCTAAATGACAAATATGATGTCAAAAGCAGGGTTTCTCGCGATTTTCTCAAAAATGGCCCAATTGATTTCGATCAAATTCATATCTAGAATAGTCATTGATAAACTCTATCAACTGCCACAAATCCCATATCTGTAAAACTTTCAGGGGCTCCACCCCGTCAATGCAAAGCTTGATTTTGGATTTCAAATTATCAGACATGCTCCACTTGCTCCACTTGCAGACATGCTCCACTTTGATCAGAAACACTCATTTCATACAAATTTTTGAGTGGAATTGACCGAAGCAATCCTTCCATGAACTGGACATAATCTTGTAATAATGTTCCAATTATTTATTATCTACTCCCTTTAATCTTTATTCTACTCTCTTTTCAAAAATCACTCTTCACCAATCGGCATATTCACAGAACATAATATTCCATTATCAAATCAGCTATTTCGATAAAGAGCTCTTCAATCAGCTATTAAGATTTTCATCATTGTCCGTATATTGAATTCACATTGTACAATGTACAGTATAATTAGCATCACTACAACATACGATAATATTGTAGGCCCACTCGTTACATTGATTGGAGTCATGTGGATAGATGACTTAATGTAGATAGATTATTACCAGTGATTTACCTAGATATTACCAGTGGTTTGTATGTAGCTGAAGAAATGGAAATATGTATTGAAGAAATTAGAGAAATGTCTACAAGTAACCTGAACTGTCTTAATAACCATTTATCCAGAGAGAAGTGGAGAAGTATGTATAGTGAGGTTGATTCAAGCAATCAGTTTTTGGAATTTTCTAAAACGCTTAATTATTATTTAAATGTTTCCTGTCCAATAAAGAGGATTAAAATGAGCTGTACGGGAAATAAAAATAAGTGGATCACTGAGGATATATTACAATTGAGACAGGATGTAAGAATGCGTTCAAATTATTCTCGCAGAGTAGAGGTGCAACAAAAGAGAGAGAGTACATGAACTTGAAAAAGCACTATACAAATGAGATAAGAAGAGCAAAAAGCAATTACGTTGTGGATACTTTGAGTGCGTCAAACAACCTGAATGAATATGTATGGAGGATCATAAATGATGAAAAAACTGGATCAAGGCAAACAAATAGTAACAGGTACATTGGTAGTATTAAAACAAAAGAGGGCAATGTTTTGAAAGATGGAAACGAGATTTGTGAATATCTAAATAAGTTCTTCCAGGAAGTTGGCTCAAACATTGAAGACTCAGTTTCGGATGGTTTTACCCAATCATGTGTTGAAACAGAAAATGGCTCAAGCCATATTGAAAAGATGGTTGTTGCTCCTTTCACATAAACAGAAATTCTCGAAATTATTTATTCCCTGAAGAGTAAGAGGGCAACTGGTCTTGATGGGATCTCAACTGTTGTTATAAAATATTGTAAAAAGTATTTAATTGCTCCATTAACAGTATCGGTGAATAAGTCCTTGGAGTGTGGTGTATTTCCTCAGAAATTGAAAGAGTCGAAGATAGTGCCAATCCACAAGAGTAGCGAAGAAAATCTGGCAAATAATTCTCGACTAATCACTATAGGGAATGCACTGGGTAAAATCTATGAAAAAGCAATGTTAATTCGTTTCGTGGAGCATTTGTTTCGAACTGGAATTTTATCATCCGAGCAACATGGATTTCAGAAGGATGAATCAACCAGGTCAGCCATTGCGTCTCTTGTGGAGAATGTAATAGATAGAATGGATTATGGTGAAAGGGCAGTGGGAGTTTTTCTCGATATGAGCAGAGCATTCGATTGTGTGGACCACACTATCTTGTTGAAAAAGTTGGAATATGTGGGAGTTACTGATGTGGAGCTTGAGTGTTTCAAATCCTATCTTGTGGGTAGAAGTCAGTGTGTGGAGATGACTAGAGAGGAAAATGGGCAAAAAATTAAATACAGATCAAATAATCTTAGAATAGAAACAGGCGTACCACAGGGTTCGATCCTCGGACCATTATTATTCATTTTATATGTTGACGATTTACCACAAATAATATTTACCACAAGTGGTAAGGTTTCGATGTATGCTGACGACACATCCTACATTTGTAGTGCAAAGGATGCAGAAAAATTGGAATAAAATACTTTTGTCAATGTACATGCCATAGCCCAATTCCTCAGTCAACATAACCTCAAAGTGAACGAAACTAAAACGCAGTTCTTGCAGTTCAAACATAGAAATAATTATAGAGATCTTGAAGAGATAAACGTTCAAATAAATGGAGTGAATGTTGAACAACCTCTGTCTGTGAGATTTCTAGGTGTCTTGTTGGACCAGAACTTGTCTTGGGATAACTATATTGATCATTTGTGCTGTAAAATATCATCTGGAGTGTTTGCACTCAGGCAGATTTCAAGATTAAGTACTGGGTACACTATCTTAACATGTACAGTATATCATGCCCTCATAATGTCGCATATTCGGTATGCAATATTGGTCCAGTCTCAAAAATTTAGATAGAATCTTTAGAATGCAAAAGAGAGCTGTGAGCGATAGAAGGTCTTATGCCATTAGAGTCCTGCAGAGAGTATTTTAAAGATCTAGGACTACTAACTGTGCCTGCACTGTACATTTTCGAAGTGATCATGTATATAAGGGATAAAAAATGTATAAGAAACTGTGACATACATAATTATGACACTACAAATAAGAGTAAATTTTCTGCACAATATCACAGGACAGCTCAGTATGAAAATAAGCCTTCTTATATTGGTATGAAATTTATGAGTAAACTGCCGTCAGCTTTGAGAGAAAATGAGAATAAGGATATTTTCAAAAAGCTATTGAGAAAATATTTAGCAAACGGGGTTTACTATAGTATTCAAGAATTTATGGATGGAGAATGAGGCTTTTGGGAGGATTAAATTGCAATATACATTGTGGAATGTGATGTATATAATATATGTTTATATGTATTCCTTCATTCTTATTTTTTTGACAAATAGTCCTTGACGATTTCCTATACTCTCCAAAGAGTCTCCAGGGAGAGAATTTAATCAAATCAAATTACCTTACAAGAATAGAACCGAAATCCTGATTCCCAGACACAAAATTAACTACAATACGAATCTTGATTAATTGATATATATATAAACAGTCAAAGCTTTCTAAACAAAGTGAAAATTATCACATCGACTAATGAGTTCTGCATAATTTTTTAAAGAAGTGAACTTTTTCAGTTCCGTAGTAGCCCTAGAAAAACTATTATATAGAGAAAACATCAAATCGAAGCGAATTCATTGATTCTCATAAATTGGCTCATCTAGATAAAATTCTCCTAGATTCAAAACAGAATCAACTGGCTTAAATATGTATATCACACACTTCACTGGGCCAACAAAATTGTCCACTCTATTTTGAAGTATAGCGTGTACCTTCCATTCTAGTCCCACTTTTGATGATTTATAAACCTTGCTCTGTTGATTTTCACCCTCTTAAAGTTAGTTCCACTCCTGCTGATTTCATCTCTTAAAACCTCGTGAATCTTATTCACTCTCTCAACACAGACACACTTCATTTAGAAACAAAACAAATTCTGAGACTCATTTACTCCGTTACCTGTGCCATTATTCAGTGGACACTAGGCAATGAGTCAACACGAAACATGGAAAAACCCTTAGTCGAGAGGTTAGATCATCATACACACATCACAATGAGAGGAGAGCGAGAATGAAAAGTGGTGAGGGCATTTCATAGTTGACGTTCACACTTCACAGTGTTCGCTACCCTTTATCTTCCAGCATTTCAAAACTCATAATAATATGTTCAACCTGGTTTACTTTCAACTTTTCTTCTGAAGGTCCCCTTAATTTTTTCTATGTTTTTTTTTAACGTATACCTTGAAACAATCCCTCATACATATATTCAATGTTCAATAACATACATACATTGGAATCGGGCTAAAACATGAATTCCAAGCTTAATGTCTTCTTTTCTGACTCTCTCATTAATACAGGGAATCGCATTGTAATTCCTATTAATAACAGTGAGAGCTCCAATATTTAATTCATAGTTTTTTTTGTAATGAAATCATCATTCGGTTGCATTACCTTTGCCTTCCGTTCTCTTCAAACTTAATCAATTCCTCTACATTTCCTTGTGTTATTGAACCTACTCATCGATCACTATCTCCCTCTAAATCATAGGTTCAATCTCCAATATTTTCATTCATCCTCATTAGAGGCATGCCTCATTCGTCATATGCCACTTCAATCGGCTTGCAACAATAATGATGGAGCCTCAGATCCAGTCAGCCAAATCCCCTCCACAACTTTTCCTAACACAATCTACCTAACATTGTTCCACGCTCTGGCAACAGTTCCACTACGTAGCAACGCTTTTTCGCCTGCTAACAATATTCGAATTCTACGTTCACGTGCAATTTGATGTCTGATGAAGCTAGCTCCTCCTCATGGCACGTTCATCGGCGTATAAATATTTGCACGGCCTTGCGCTAGGCTTTGTGATGGGTTGAAGAGGGGGAGGAAATGACCTGTTGGAGGGGGCTGAAAGGGAGAAAGAGGGGTTCACGAGCCTTCACTAACTCGGCAGCAAACATTGTTCGCAGTTGAACTCGCAATGAGTAGTGCATGAGACTGGCAATTGAGTTAGATGATGCCTTTTTGGTGGCGGTGATGAGGCGGGGGTTTACTAGATCCCCCAGGGGCTCAAGGGCTGACTGGAGGAGGGGATCAATTAAACAAAGTTTGAATAAAACCAGAGTTGGTCTCTGGCTTCCTCCGCCTCACATCCATCCACATCTCACTTAACCTTTTTGGGAGAAGAGGCAACGAAGAGTTCACCAGCCCCCCACCCTATCCAAAGCTAACCAAACATTGCCAAACAATATGAACATGAAATTCAGAGCGAAAGCTGAATGTACTAATTTTCAACTCTGCACGTTAGGCTGGAGGTGTGTGTGTGTTCGTGTGGCTGATGAGTTAGTAAGTGAGTAAGTGAGAGAGTAAGTGAATGAGTGAGTGAGAGAGTGAATGAGTGAGTTAGTTGGTAGTTGATGAGTTAGGGAGTGAACGAGAGAAGGACTATGATTGTATATGATGATGAGTGAGAAAGAGAGAATGTAAGAGAACAAGAGCATGAGAGAGCGATAAATGAGAGAGTTATAGAGTTAGTGAGTAGCATAGGTCGGGTTAAAATAGTGATAAAGATGGAAACCAAGTTTCATCTGTTTTCTCATTTTTCTTAGTCCTCCTCTTCCCACTCAACCACTTCTACTCTTTCTCCAACCCGTCCTACACCAACCCCACCCCCACCAACTATTCCTACTCACACCCTTGCTCAATCTTCTTTACCACCTTTTCTCCTAACCCCTCAACCGTTTTACCCCTTGTTTGCATGTTGTAAATTTATAAACTGTTTGACATTGACAAGGATAGCTTTTCATCTTTGTTCTGACATTCCACTCATCACTTCTCATTTTTGGGCAACTTTACTCCACCAAGATTCACATTGAACTCTCATCATTGGTTAAATTGTAGGTTTTGATTACATTCATGAGAAATACTGAAAATTTGGAGTGTATCCCACTTTCGACTACCGATCTCCATCTTAACCGTTTCCTTATTCTTTCAATAAACATCATAATTAGCTACAATCACTTCAAACTATCATTGTTTGGTTATATTTGGATGGCATTGAAGTTATAATGAGGAGTGCTGACAGATTCAAATGAGTCTCTCTGCATCAAATTCCACATCTCGTTTATATTCCAGTTAACGGCAGGCTATAAAGGGAAACATTTGGGAGACAATCTTCGACTCAACAGCTCTGTATGGTGTAGAAAGGAGGTGAACATAATCACTTTTGTGATTAATAAATATAGTAATAAATGATATATACAGGGTGATTCATAATTATGGTGAAATAATTTAATACGTGATAGTAGAGGTAAAAATAAGAAAAAAAGTACTTATAAACATATATCCATAAAAGCTTCATTAGCGAGCTATACAGAGTGAAAGATTTCGCACGGAATTCAGTTCCTCTGGTGAAATACACCAATGCTGAATTGTTTGGGGACTAATTCTTGGAAAACTTATGCTGGATTCATATGGGAAAATATCTGAAAAACTGAATAAAACTAGTCTGGAAGCTGTAGTGTGAGTAGTTTTTGAGAAAAAAGTTGAAATATGCAAAAAATTCAAGTAGAAAAACACAGACTTCTACGTTTGATGCCCAATAACTTTCTTTAATGACCAGTAAACAAATAATTTTTCGCGATAATAATTGTAGAGAATTTAATTCTGAGAAGAATGATGTAAGCTGTATGAACTAAATTTGAATAAAAGTTGAATAAAATATATATTCTTATGTAGTACATTACAACACAAAAATTTGCTGTTTTATGAGGAGAGAACTAATAACTCATAAGTTGTACCTGATTGTAAATAAAATATTCCGTTTTTTATGAGAAGTTTTTTTTATATGAAAGTAGCATATCTAAATGTCATTAAACTTATACCAAAAGACTAGTAGATTATATCATTAAGCATGGGAGGAAGCTCGAACAGAAGTAGATGATCTCCTTTGATTCCTGCCCAAATGTTTACTGAAAACTGATGTTGTGGAAGATTGGGATCGATGGCATGAGGATTCTCAGCTGCCCAAATATGTTAGTTGTGGACGTTAACGATAGCTGTTCTTGTAAAGTGTGTCTCGTCGGTAAATAAAACGGTTGTTAAAAAGTTTGGGTTAACAAGTTTTACTAGAAACCATCGGCAAATACCAGCACGGGGAATACAGTCTCGTGGCAATAGAGTATGAACTTTCTAGAGGTGGTATGAATGTAATTGTTGCTCTTTTAGTATCCTCCAAATTATAGATTGATTGACATTAAACTGCACTGACAATTCTCATGTGTTCTTCTCAGTATGTTCATAAATTTAATTAAGAATTTGTTCTTCTAACTCAACAGTCTTAGTAGATCGGGGTCTGCCTGCAAAAATGTGCTCTTTAGATATCAAAGAATCTGTCTCAGACAGACGTTGATGAATAGTGGGAAAAAACCTTGAACTTGGACATACTCGGTTAGGAAAGTTCTCTTGATACAAACGTCTTGCTTCAGTACTATTACAGTAGTGTCCCATTCCATAAATTAAATGCATGTCAGCTAATTCGAAGTATGAATAATGTTTAAATTTACCTGTTATTAGTTAACACTCAACACAAAAGCAAAGTGAAATGGTTACAAATAACTGGTTAATAGGTTAAACAAAAAACACAGCGCGGCTACAGTAGGCCTAACTTACAGTTTGTTTTTTTGTTCAACAGTGAGCTAAAATATTTCTGAAAATAATTTTCAGCTGATAATTTCTTTTGAATATTTTATTATTTAAAACGAAATAAATCAGCTGTTTTGGAACAGCTGTTCTTAAAATCAATGTTCCATTTGCAATCAGCTACAACCTATGAGTTATTTGTTCTCTCCTCATAAAACAGCAAATTTTGTGGTGTAATGTACTACATAAGAGTACATTTTATCCAACTTCTATTTAAATTTAGTTTATACAGCTTACATAATTTTTTTCAGAATTAAATTCTCTACAATTTTTTCTGCGAAAAATTATTTGTTCACTGGTCATTAAAGAAAGTTATTGGGCATCAAACGTAGAATTCTGTGTTTTTCTACTTAGATTTTTTGCATATTTCAACTTTTTTCTCAAAAACTACTCACACTACAAATTCCAGACTAGTTTTATTCAGTTTTTCAGATATTTTTCCATATGAATCCAGCATAAGTTTTTCAAAAACTAGTCCCCAAACAATTCAGCATTGGTGTATTTCACCAGAGGAATTGAATTCCGGGCGAAATCTTTCACTCTGTATAGCTCGCTAATGAAACGTTTATGGATATATGTTTATAGGAACTTTTTTCTCATATTCACCTCTACTATCACGTATCAAATTATTTTACCATAATTATGAATCACCCTGTATATATAGAGTTATATATATGATAATATATATTAATAATATAATATAATTATGATAATATATAGTGATAAATAAATGTAGAAGAAGTTATATATAGGAGCGAGAAACCAAGAAGATGAAAGATAATACAGTTGAATACATTCTATCTATGACCACTCAAGCAAAGTATAACAAACTGGAAACTTGACGAATTGAGAACTTGACGGACTGGAAACGTGACAAACTATAAACTTGATAAACTGGAAATAATCCTACGATCATCCTCGGTAAATTAAGAATTTCTATGAGAAATTTAGAGTTAATCAGTTCAGTAGTCCGAACATGATGATGTATCAATGGTGTCTTTTTTACAGAATTGAAGATTATCCAAACTCTATTCTAATTGTATCAATTCTGAGCGGATTTCTAAGGCAGCCCTTCCATATCAGCCAGTTGAAAAGAGAAGTGTGTACTTATAACGCGAAAGATGGGTTTAGAGAGACTTTTTAAAGTCGTAACAAGCAAATTGTCTACTAATTATTATTAAAAGGAAATCCAAAATAAATGCTGTCATTCACCCCGAAGACATCTGCGACTGCAAATATTGACAGCAGGGTAAACAGCTAGATGGAAATTCGATGAGCGCTACTATTCAAAAATTATTTGTGACATTTTTGGTTGATTATTATTGACAAATAATTTTTTAATAGTAGCGCTCATCGAATTACCATCTAGCTGTTTACCCTGTTGTCAATATTTGCAGTAGCAGATGTCTTCGAGGTGAATTACAGCATGTTATTTGGATATTTGTTTAATAATTGCAATATCTCAGTAATTTCTATCTGTAAATTGTCTTATCCTTGAAGGAAGATGACGACAACGGAAATTATGATTATGATTGCCTTTCAAGTTCCCTCTCCTAAATCTCTCGCCCTATTCTCATGAATGATTGAATACAAAACTTCACATTTATTCCATCACCAGTTCCACCATCTTCTGTATTATTGATAACTCTGGACTTTGTCATGATCTGGCTGTATCAAAATCAACATGACGGTCCTGTGAGGGAAGAGAAAAAGACAGAGCGGTACTTTTTTGAAAATTGAAATATTCAATTATTCTTATGATATGATTACAATAAACTGATCCCTGAGATTATCAATTTTGTGTCGTTTGAAAAACGTACTCTCTTGCTAGATTATAATATTGTCCTCTTTTCCATTTTCAGGTATGTGAGACGATTCAATAGATCATTTTCCATTCAATGAA
This sequence comes from Nilaparvata lugens, assembly GCF_014356525.2. NCBI lineage: Eukaryota > Metazoa > Arthropoda > Insecta > Hemiptera > Delphacidae > Nilaparvata > Nilaparvata lugens. The sequence goes on along the minus strand of NC_052505.1, from coordinate 53,492,157 downwards.
AGATCACAATCATTAATATCCACTAAGGTGAGTAATAAAATCAGAATCTAGTAAAAATAGAAGGAGTGATCGACCTATTCGTGTAATTTTTCAACCAATTTAATAACAATATAACAATAGCATCTCACTGTTGTCTTTTTTTCACTGATTCTATCAAAAAGGCCTTCACTTTCCACGCTCCTCCTCTCATACACTACGCTCACAGGCTGTCTGGATCCTGTGAAGTCTGGCAGCACTGCTGATTATAGTATGATCTACTAGTGGCAGATTCATATTTTACAATGTGTACGTTCTGTGTACAGTAAATAAATTTCTCCAGTTTCAACCGTAAATTGTTCCATCACGTGACTAGTGCAAAATGTTCCCATGAAACGTTTTTCAAAATCGTTGGTTCAAGCTTTTGGCGTGCACTTATAAAGTTGATTTACACCAAAATGTGTCGTTTACTAGCTGCGTGAATGAGGAAAAGGGAGGCTGTTATACAAACTTACCGTCTAGAAAAGTGTGGATTTCTTTCATTCCATTACTGAAGGTATACTTCCGTATTTTCTATAGAGAGAAATTCATTTAACGAATGGTTATTAAACGTAATTTTGTTGGTTATTTATTCTATGCTATGCTATGGTGAACAAGCTATCAGCGCGTGCGCAGAGAAGCAAGCAGACTACAAAATGCAATCTTCCAATGAGAGCTCGGATAGTTGGAGCTGGAACAATTTACCACGCTTCGACTGTGGGGCAGGAACTTGAAACTGTAACTGGTTTCTGGTGCAGAATCTTTAAATGTCAAAATTCCTCCAATGGATAGAGGAACTTCTTATCTGGTAAATATCAGATCGGATATCTTATCCTGCGCTCAGGTTTTTACCTTTGCAGGGAGATATTTCTTCATAGACTAATGTAATATTTCTGTTATAAAACTTTTCAAAATTGTGAATCGGACAATCTACCATATTCCATGTACAGAACGGGCCCAATACTTCTTGATCTCTCACCCTTGGTGCCAAAATCATTTTTTCTTCCAAATTCTTCATCAATTCACGCCTAATAGATTGATTCGCCCCTGATAAAAACCTTTCCATCAATTTCGAACACAAAAAGTTCTAAGGCACTTCAGAAATCAATATTCCCATTTCATCGATACCAATTTGAGTAATATCATAGAGAAACAATAGCGTAAGTAGATATCCCATGATATAGGGCGTTTATGTCGCAACTTTTACTGTTATCTCATGCCGATTACTGTCGATTATTGTCGATTTATACTGTTTTGGCCGGGTAAGTGTGTATGAACAGCACAATATGAGATACTACCAGCGTCATAAAGCTTCACAGGAAAGAACTACTTGGACTATCAGCTTGAGATAACAGTAAAAGTTGCGACATAAACGCCCTATACCATGGGATATCCACTTATGCTATTGTTTGTCTATGGTAATATCACCACAAACAGGTGTTTCTGTTCTCAACTTCACCTTTCGATTCATATCGTTCGAACCACATCTACAGCAATCATCTGTTCCCATTCGGTATCAGTGGGAACGCACGGGCTAAGAAAGAGCGTTCTGAAATTTTATTCCCTTGGAGTGAACATAAACAATACTTTGTAGATAGAACAATAGAATAAAAACATTGTATCCGCCTGATGGATGAATGTAAGAGTTGGAATATCATCAATAATGCAAAAAAAAAAATCCGTCTGAAACGATCAGTTTATTTTTGTGTATTTTTAAATATTGATGTGAGCACAATTATTGCTCCATTATTATTTGTCTAGCTGACAGTGAACCATACGAAATATGAATATTCATATAGTTCATTCCACAAACTCTCATAAAATTTGAATCATTACACTAGAAACGAAGCAACTTTCACTTCCTCCAAAAAGTCATGCACAGCAATGTTAATCAAATCATTCTGAATGCATGAAACTCTCGTATGTAATTGAATGCTCGGAATAATTAAAACTGAATACTAACTACATTCGAATGCTTCAAGGTCTCAAGTGTAAGTGGGGCCTCGAAAAGTTACCAGTCAGTAGAAATTTTGAAGTTTAATCAAATTCCTTGTAATTGCACTGACCCTGTGGGAAGTGGAAATAGAGAAGAGGTGGAGTAGTTGAGGAGTGTGGGAGAGTAAGTAGTAGGGAGGAGAAGTACCGATAAGTTAACACATTGGCGGAGTAGCTCGACTAAGCACGTAGGTACTTCGCTCTAGATCTACAGCTTGTACTTATCTCTAATTGCTTCAACTGTGAGTTACCGCCATTATCACGCTGGTTTCTCAAGATAGTAGTCAAGTCTTATCAATGGTAGAGCTGCCTGGAGTCTGGACCATGGACAAACTTGATGAGGTTCGATAATTAGAGCAGGAGAAACTGAGCTGTTAGGATGATTTTCATCAACCGTTACACTATCGACCGTTGAATAGAGTTAAATCAAACGATTAGAGATTGGCTATTTATAGTAGAAATTGATTTGAATACTGGATCAGAGAATGATAGGTGATTGAGAGAAGGAGACAGGAAATGTATACCATAATATTGTTTGTGGAGATATTTTTGTGAATCCTGACACTCAATTTATCAAGGTACGTGCTATCGATAAGGTAATACTTATTCTGTTGATCATTTCATAGACGGTATATTCTATAAAATATTTCTCATGTAGAAGGGATTGAGAGAATGTAATTCTTTTAAACTTACAAAGCCCTTCTACAATATGAATAGCACAACATTTTCGAGAGTTTAGAGCATTTTTTGGAAAAACGAATTCGAAAAGTAGTCTAAGTTTCCAGCAGGATCGAGCATCACTGATTATTTTCGAAGGTGTACCCAGTATATCACTTTCACACGCATCCGACAATCCACCATCAGAGAGAGCAGATATAACTGAATGCTGGAAGTCCTCTCACAAGTCCCACAAGTAATTTTCTTGATAACGGTGACAAATGATGCTTTCATACGACTGTGATAATGGAAACAAAACAAGCTGGCCATAGATCCATCTGTGAGAAGGAGGAAAGGGGGGAAAGTGAGGGGTGGAGGGGATGAGAAGGCGATGATGAAGAACGGAGCAGAGGAAAGGAAATGAGGGCGAAGGAATCGGAAGAGAGATAAAGATTATTATGTCTGTGATATGATGAAGAGAGAAAGTATAGCTTAGATTGATGTGTGGTGGAGTGGGAATGGTTGAGGAGAAGGTGGTGAGTTACAGAGTTATAGAAATGAACAAGAGTGGAGTTGGTGATAAAGAGTAGAGAGAAACGAATGAGATAAAGAGAAAACGTGGATATGAGAGGCATTCAAGGGTCGACGAGTGTGATACGTTATGATTAACCCAGGAGAACTTACCATCCATACTCTCTGTCATAATTAATGGTCGAATTATCTTTCTGACATTCCGCAACACACACAGATTCTCATGTGCCGCATTCTCAAAGGTTGATGATGGAATGCTTTAGAATGTGCCACATTATGTACTTGTTTACGAAAGTGACAGAGAAAATTATTTAGCAACGAGAGATTTGTGTGTAGATGGTTCTTATATTATTTTATTCTTTGTAATTATTTATCCATGGATGATTCGCTCATCCTCTCATGTGGGAAAACTTAGGTCAAATGAAGGTATTGAAAAAAATCGGTTGTGAAGTAGTGACTCATAAATCAGATAAACAATAGGGAAGCTTGATTTGAAAATGATTCAAAAACACACAGAAACAGCAGCTTCACTTTTAAATTTGACAAATCATTCTCTGAGATTGAGAAAAATTGAAGAGATAACCCCCCTGATTATTTAAGCTCTTATAAATGTTTATTATCAATGTTCTTCAACATGATAGAGTGTGTTCACATGGTTGGAAAAGAATAATCTCCAGAATGCTTCTAGAAAAAGAGAAATGATTCTCACTTCAAATATTGAATAATACTTCATAGTTCATGAATCTTTTGAAAATCCTCAGATACAATATGGAATTAAAAACTCATATTTGGCGTATTGCCACTATAACAATCAATCGATTCATCTGCAATTCAGAAAACTTCAAAGTTAATAATTATTATATCTGAAATTATGTCTCAAAAACTCTAATTGGTTGCTTGCTTCTCAATCAATTAGCCTTCCACATCTGAATCGGTCAAAGTATTCCATAAAAATGTATGAGGACATGTTTACAAATTTTTTCCAATTCCTGAATTCACGTCATAGTGATTTCATATCACTCACTCCATTCAAGCGCATTTTTCAGCCCTCGATGGTGAATAAATACAAGAGCTATACCATTCTCACAATATCGAACCTCAGTTCAAGCAATATTCTAGTTAGTCTCCAATATTGATCAACATTCTTGAACAATTTCCTATAAAACTCTGTTATAAATCAAAGCTGGCTCTGATTTTATGACTCGTGTAGACTTTTTACTGCACAAATTCATAAACAAAATTTATATATTGATATACTAAATACAGTTATAGATCCTGAACATGATATTATTAGGAACGCAGTGCACGATATACTATGCAAGATTTATTACCTCAACTGAACAGTTACCACATATAATATCCGACAGGAATTGAGTTGAGTGAATAGTTTTTATAGTTTTAGTATGGTACAGGTATATGTATATCTACATCAGAACGAACCAAATAGCTACTACATATGAATTGAATATTTGAATAGTTATATTGTTGTAGTTATTGATAGGTGAGGCGATGGTAGGGCGATGTTGTAGAGTAAGTCACGTGATATATGATTCGTGCATACTCGACTATAAATTAAGACCAGAAAGAGGCTTTTTATTAGCCTCATAAAGTTGACGGGCTGGCGGAAATTACTTGTGTCTACATTCCCCCTTCCATGCACAAAACCCGATAGGACACCCAACTCAACACTTGAAACACCCTCAACGATCGCAGGCAGCCATGAGAGGGTGTCACCATGGTCAGGTGGTCTGGGTGACTTGATAGCATCAAACACCGATACACTCCTCCACTTATCTACTCCTCCGACACTACATCACCGGTACTTCTCCGCTACTTCCACTTCCCCACTTCTTCCTACCATATCTCCTTCGCCACTACTCCTTTCCTATTCCTCCTTCTCATTACTCTCAATTCAATTCTCACTCATTACCACTTCTTTTAAACTTCTCATACTCCATTCCATTCCTCTGCCCTTCATCCTGGAACTTCATTTACTACCCATCTATCATTACCCATCCATCCGCTTCTACCATTTTTCCTACTTCTATCACCCTTTCGCTTCCTCTTCCATTTCCTTATAGGAATGAATTTGCACTTGGAGAGAAATGTTTGGTATTGTTCTCTACTCCATATTCAACTTTCTCTCTGTTTTCTGTAATTTTGTAATTCTTATCATAGATAAAATAAAAAATCTCAACTTACACTGATGGCGAAAGCCAAGCTTAGGATGTTATGGATTTATTATTATTATTACACACATCCAACAGTTATTCCTTGATCCTAGTCCTAGATGAAAATCCAATTACCGAGTTAATATATCCAAAATACATTGTATTCTAATCATATCCAATTTATCCAATTTGCTCAGATCCATAACTGTATTCATTTAGAATCTCCATAGGCTATTACAATATGGAATTATTATGTCACGACTCAATAAGTTCCTCTTATATTTCTTCAGTTCTTCTCTTCGTCAATATTCTTCTCTCATATCTACTCCCGTTTCTCACGCTTTTCTCTTATCCCTCATCTGTCTCTTGCTTATCGTCGTCCTCAGTCAACTGCTCATTTACTCCAAATTCGTCTTTCTTTTTCTCTTTCACCTTCCATCCCTCCATCTGACGGACCGAACATTCTGCCATGTCCCATTCCATTATCAGCGACGAACTGCATTCCCGTGTATAACTGAATGGCGGATATGAAAATGTGGATATGACTCACCAGGGAACTATAAATTCTGATCTACCACATCCGGTGGGTGAAATCGTGGAGAGGTGATGGAGAAGAGGAGAGGGTGGCTATGAGATTGAAGAGGGGTCGAAGGGGCCAAGTCCCCTTGACACTGAGGTGTTCCAAAAAAGTGAAAATTTTCATACGGGACTACTGTTTGAAACAATGAAGCGAATCCAGTGTTTATCGCTCAGTTTAGGACATTAATAATGGATGAATGGATTGCATTCCAATAAAAAAATACAATTCGAACAGAGCTCACGTACGATAAAAGTGCGTCACCCTTTGTTAGAGAAATTACACGATGTACCTGATCAGTATCTTGAATTCAACCTTTATTACCAATAATGATTAGTAACGCTGGTATCAGTTTAAGTTCAGTTTCCCTGAATGAATGTGGATATTATAAGCGTGATTGGATATTAATCTTGATTAGAACTTATCAGGGGAATAGTGATATTAGTTGTCATCAAACTAATCTTAAATATATTAAAACCAAGAATTATTGTGGAGAAAAAACTGAGATGAAAATAAGAATCAGTCATGAAAAAATAGGAAATTCAAACGTACCTTAGAAATTATGATTGCTCAACTTTCAAGTATAACACTGGGGTGCATCACAACTCAATCATTTCCATTTTATTTCTCTCCCCTTCAAAGTATTGGGATATTTCACACCTATGGAGATTCAATTTGCATTATTCTGATATATTGTCACTGATTGTCAGAGTGCTACTGATCAGCTAGCAAAGAAAACTGTCTGCACTGGTGTGTGTTACACCACATTGTTATATTAACGTATACAATTCCCCAAGTTCAGAGCACTACTTATCAAGTTATTTTTTATTAGCCAGTTTTTGTAGAATCTCGGTTAGGTATCTATTTTCAAGTCTTCTATGTGACACGATCAATCAATTTTCCTAGGGGAGAAAATTAAATTAATCTTGTTCTGAGAGTGATGAGATGTGTGGATATAATTATAGCATCATTTTAGTTTTGATTTTCCACATAGTTCATGAGTCCCTGTATGAATTATTAACATGAATATGCATGTTCTAATAATTTTCATTGAAAAATATAAACTTCCATTCTGTTATTATAAGAAACCCCTATAATAGTATTGAATCAGTTTATCATTTTCATAGGTTTTCTGTTTGAAGGTGAACAACCATCAAGGTGAACCAATCAGCACTTTCTTCCATCACTGGCTTGTCATAAACTTGTCTTTTGTGAACAATTTCATGAATGTCACCTCTGATATTCAATAATTTTATCACCAGTGATAATGTACAGCTTCTTCATCATAATGAACTTCATCACTGTGATAAGTTATTATTCTCCCTTGTTATTTCGAATGAATTTCCTTCCGCGATGTGAAATTTATAGTTTAAAGGGTAGGTTTAAACAACAAGAAAAACAAAAGCGCCAGACATTATTCTAACAAAACTCTCAACCACCGACTTCAGAACAAGGCCGTGTGAAAAAATGTCTAAATTATGTTTCTTAAGCATTTGAAGTTTGTAGACTTCACACATGCTGCCCCAGATTAGTGTAGCACATGAAAAACACAGAAAACCAGGAACAGAAACGTCGCGTTATTTCTTATTCAACCGCGCCAGTTTCCTGCCCTTCTGCTATGAGAGAAACTGGGATAAAAGAAAATTGCGAGAGAAATAATTTCTCATTCAGTCGTGCAGCTTGCAGCTTGGCGAAACAAGAGAGTAAGTGAGAGGAGAGTGGAACATAGAAGAAGAAAGAAATTTTACGAGGATAGGCAAGGTAACGTGTGTTAGATTGGTGGGAAAAGTTTTTGTAACTCTATTTAAATTGTCGCGTAACGTTCATTCCAAATTAGGTTTGATGCGTATTCGCTCCAGCGTGATAACAAGATTTAGATAACGATTCGTATTAGAATGACGATGATTCACTTTTTTACAAGGATATTTTTTCGGAAGGAGTGTTGTTTCATATTGAGTAATATATAATATATGATGGGATAGAATTATCAACAACATTATTTATAGAAACTATTTCTCTTCAATACTGAGCAGAATATTTCATTAAGAATGATCAGTAGGCTTATAAATACTATTCTATAATTATATTTAAGTAAATTGACCTCTTGCAAGAAATTGAAAAATGCACTGTCAGCAATGTCAAAGTGGTTTGAAGCAAACGGTCTATCGTTGAACTATAATAAAAGCCATCTTCTTCAATTTAGCTCTGCTTGTAATCAAACAGCAGTGAACAGAGTACATCTTCCAATAATTGAAGGCAGTGTTAAAGTGTCTTCTTCAACAAAATTCCTGGGACTTATAATAGATCAGAGTTTTACTTGGAAGAAGCATAAATTCAGGTCCTTGCAAAAAAACTAAATCAAGCTTATTTTGTAATTCTCACCCTCTCTCACTCACTAGACAAAAGCACCCTATTGGCCGTCTACTAAGCATATGTCTACTCATATCTAAGCTATGGAACCATTTTCTGGGGAAATTCTGTTGATAGCGGTAACATTTTTATAATCCAGAAAAAAATAATAAGAGTCATTTGTGGATTGAGGTCAAGAGATTCTTGCAAAGCATTCTTCAAAAACCCAAACATTCTAACGCTACCATCTATTTTTATCTATCAATTGTTGGTTTTTGTTAAACAGAATTTAGATAAATTTCAATTCTGCACAGATTATCACGGGTATAATACACGTAATAGTAGTCTCATTGCTTTTCCAGTACATAGGCACACAGCTCTAGAAAAAACTCCATTCCACTCTGGAATACGTTATTTTAATAAATTACCTGCAGCCATCAGAAATCTAGATTCAATAAACAAATTCAAACTAACAGTCAGAAAAATACTAGTAGAGAAAGCCCTATACTCTGCTGCCGAATTTTAATTTGTGAAAAGGGGCTGTAGAGTGTAACTTAACTTCTTAAGACATTCACACCCGCCGTCTTCTTCTTTATTTTCGTTGCCGTTTTGGTCTTGCCTTCCCCTCTCTCAATTATTGTATTTCTTCTATACTTAGTTTTTCCTTATCTACAGTGAACAAATTTTTGGTCATTTTGAAATCAAGACCATTCAACTCCATTTCCATTCATTTCCAAACTACAGTCAGAACGTGGTGAGATTCAACTTTAAATTCAATCTCTTTAAGAAGATACAATATACTTAACATTAAAATGAAACCGACCTTTGGGTTTGAAACTTCTCAGCAATGAATTAGCAGAGAACATAATCATATTTCACCGAGAATCATGGCAATATTCATCTCTCACTGTAAATACCATTGCTACTCAACACAAATGAATACCAGAATCTGATATTTCAACACATAACCTCTCTTCTGACCTTTGTACGTGCTTTTCGAAAGGTGAACAATGGTGATTCTGAGAAATAAAGGCAATAAAACTGGAAGGGGGTTTTGTGACAGGGGCACCTTTCAAACAAAGGTTGCCACAAAGGGGGACTTCTAATTTCTACGAGTTGATACCGGACTCAACTTGTTTATCGGCGTTTGACATTTCATCCCTTCGTATTCTGTATTCGTACGTCAGAAGTGGGAATGCGGGTGATTTGTTCATGACCTATTCTCCTCGCCTTGTAGCCTATTCTTCTCCTTCTCTATTCTTATATGCAATGGAATCAGAATAGAAAGCTTAAAATGATTCACGACTACAATCTGCAGTGAGTTTTGTGTGCGTTTGAATATCATGGTAATCTGCCAGTGCTTACAAGTTTGGTTATATCGAACTTTGTTTTTATAAGAGCGATGAGAAAAATTGTTAATCATCATAATTTCTGATTATAGTGTGTCGAAATGCAATTCACTCAACTGAAGCACGAATATTTTTGAATCATTACTATCATCTAGTAAGCCCAGGCTGGAAAACTGGCTATGATAACAGCTGGATGTTTAGTCACTTCAATTTTTTATCCTTATGTACTTTCAATCGTGTTATATCCTAAAATAAAAGAAAACGGAGGAATGAGTTGATTTGTTGACTGAAGAGCTTGATCTGTATATTCGAAGAATATATGTGTTTTCCTCAAGTTCATCAATGAAAGCAATCAAACGTAGTCTTCTTTCATTCATACATACCAAAAACCCACACACCGACAACATTATACTGGCTCAAGGCTCAAGGCTCTAGTCATGAGTAGAGGCTCACTATGCTCGTGCAATGAATAATAACTGGAGTATGATTGGATAATAATTCCTATAATAATAATAATAATTATCATGATAATAAATATGTATTATCCTGTCGAGCACATCTTGGTTACCACCAACGAGCAACTGATCCAAAATGTACTAGGACAGATTGATATGTTGCTAATCGACTGTCACTATCTTCAACTGGTGAGTTGTAGCAGAGACAACTGGTGCATGTATCTTTACCTAACTAAACAGTATCTTCAATCTATGGCTGTAGTCAAATAGTCAATTAAGTAGTACTTTACCTGTGTCGTGTTTTCTGTATTTATATATTCATAAGTTCATATTTACTTTGAATATCATACTCGTATATAATAATATATTGCTAAATATCAAAAATAAATCAGAATATATATTTCAAAATATAGTTTTTCAAACTTGATATTACACGACAATACAAATACCAACACGAAAATTATTCCCTCTTCTCTGCATCAGGAAAATTAGTAACAGAAGTCAGTATGATAGTAGAAAGGGAACAAACATCGCACAAGTATAATCAGGAGCAAAACATGATTCTGTTTTGCATGAAGACCACTTCGAAAAATATACAGTTCACTGCAACAGCAAAATGTTTTTCTGCAAGGAGTGATTAATGAATTCAGAGAGAAATAAAACAGAATCAATTTGGTGGTTTGATGATGGCCTGTAATGGAAGAGAGTCAGACAGACCTCTGATGGGACGGCACTCACGCTTTGATGATGATTATAAAGGATAAGAAGAGTGACAAGAAGAGAGACATAGAGAAAGTGGGAGAGGAATGAAAACTGAAACGCAAAACGAAAAATAGAGAAACGCGAGGGATAGATTGATATACTTTATTCTTCAATTGTTACTAGACTTGTCGCCTATGGTAACATGGTTATAATAATAAATTCATAATTTTACAAATTATTTCGAATTTTAAAAGTAAGTCTGAGTTTCTTTACAAGTTTTAAAATTCTCAATATTCTAATAGAGTATTTTCAAGTTATAAGTGATGGTATTTTGATATATTGTTATTCAATTTGGTTTTCAACTTATCTTAATTCTAAATTCCTAGTTTATATATATTTTGGATTCTAAATTTGACAATTATATAGTGATAAATATTTCCTATTTTTGGACAATTTCTTGTCAATTTGGGAAAGGAGCAGTTTTGAGCTTCAAGTCTGTTGTTCCTTTCCCAATCATTCAAAGTTGATAATGATATTGTAACCTATGTATCAATGTATAAATAAATAATGAATGTTACATAAAATGATTCCATTACATTCTCATAATACCATGATCTCATGATAATGTGTGACATTGTATAATGTAGTGGAATAAAAAATAGTAGATATGTATAATAGAATAATTCAATCAACAATACAGTACAATACAATGCAATTAACAAAAATTAAATGCTATTAGGTGTTGGATAACAGGTATCAACCATTGTCAGTCAACGCTCCAATCGAGATAGAGAAAGAGTAAGAGTCAAGAATAGAGGAATGTAGATGGAGAACAAAGAGAGAACGAACTGAAAATCTATGGCATATTTGTTGGAACATGAAGAATCAGAAACAAAGGGAAGTTTGACTTGGAAGAGGGAAAAACGGGGATAGAGGCCTAAAAATGACATGACTCAGATATAATAAGAAGATTGAAAGATCGGATAGCATGAATAGAGTTATAACGTGATAGAAGAGAGTTAAACGTGAAGAAGAGACCAAGATAGATAAAGGATGAGAAAAGTTCAATGGATAGCATGAAAATAACGACAAAATGATAGGAGATAGAGATGAAAAGCCGATATAATACTCATTTATACAATATAATACTTGAGATTAAGGAAAAGACTAGATACAGTGATTTGAGAGACATTATAGGTCATAATTAGAGGTCATGTAATACAAAGAATGGGGAAAATATATAGCCTACTATTCTTAGAAAAGTGAAAATACTACATTATCATATATCTTCATCTTTTGGCTCCTATCCGTTCCGGATGTTGACAACCATTCTGGCTTTGATGACCCTGTTGTATTACAATCATATTATAATAATTCATAATAATAGAGTGGAATAAAAATTAAAGATATATATAATAAAATAATCCAATCATAAATGCAGTATATATATAGCAAGAGAGAGAATGAACGAATCAAGAAACAGTGAGGAAGCAGATGAGTAGTTTGAAAGGGGGAACAGGAGAAGAGGATAATGTGAGTATAACACTGGAAAGAGCCTTATATTATAGAGGATGAGAAGAAGAACAGTAGACAGGAGGAAATGAAGTGAAAGATGAGATTCCTGAAAGGACGGAAAAGAGCAGCACCGTGAAGATAGAAGAGAGTTGATGTTTCAAATTGAAAAGAGAGGGATTTAGTAGGCTCACATTGAAAAAGAAGGAACATCAGTTAGTGAGGTAAGAAGAGAAAGAATAGAGTCGTAGAATAGAGGGAGGAACAATGCAGAGAATAAAATCAGAGAAAGTGAAAGGAAAGTGTAAGAGGGTAGGCGAAAATGAAAGTGATCAAAGAGAAGGGGTGGCGTAAATTGAGCTAGACGATGATGTTTGAGCGACGATAATAATTAGGGTTTTTTGCGCAAGAGAAGCAAATGATGATGTTCCTCCTGAAGATGAAGGAAAGCAGAAAATAACGATGGAGGCAATTGCTGTGTATTAGAGAGATGCTGATCGACAGGTGGATAGAATAGGATGGCTGATGGGGGGAGGAAGGGGTGAATTATCAAGAACATGGGATGTGGGAGGAGAAGAGATGATGGGTGAGAGGAGGGTGAAGAACGTTTGAGGCAGCCGTGATTACAACGTTTAGTAGTAACGAGCAGGCAGTCTGTATAGTTGAAAGGGCCAAGTGAGTCTCTTTAGGGCAAGGGAGGTAAGGTTTGGAGACCCTTTGTTATTTTATAGGGCTACAGCAAGCAGCAAACATTTTGGGACTCGGTGGAGAGAGAGATGGAGTGAGAGAGTGAGTGACTAGCTGGATGTGTCTCTCGAAAATAGATGGGTCTATACAAGAAAGGAATAATGTGGAAGATCTAGGAAAGAGAACACAAAACATACAATGAAAAAGAAACATGAAAAGAGGAAGGTATTACTTAGTGTATTACTAGACTACTCCAGTGCAAAAGTCTTTGGTGAGTACCGAACCAAACGTTTGATGAGCCACATGCTCAAAATATTTTTAAATTCATCCACAATAGAATTCTATAACACATGTGAGAAGCAAATTGCACCCAATCAATTTGATTCAGTGAAGGCTTTGGGAACAAGGAAGCTCTGTTTGGTGTACAGGTTTCGTTTCAGAGATGCAGAGATGTGAGTTGTGATGTTTTTGCATTTCTGATTGACTACAAAAAGGGCTTTGACCATGTTCAACATGGGAAAATTAGAGATGTTTTTGGAAGAGCTGGAATCGATGAAAAATACCTGACATTGATAGCCAACTTATATTGGAATTGATCAGTCATCTCTCGAATAGATTGAGAACATACAGATTAGGTTGAGATCCTGCGAGGTTTTAAGCAACGTTGCATTCTATCTCCTAGCATTCCCAATTCATATTCAGAGACATAGAATTTATATTTATCACATTTTCAGAGAAACACTGTAATAAATTAATATAATGCTTTTAGAAAAATGAATACTTCATTAATTATGATGTTAACTTTTATGATATTTTTCGTTTGGTTTGCAAAATCAAATATAATTTTTCATATAGTAGCTCGGCTAGTATTGTTGGAAACTTGTGCGCCAGCCAACATTTATTTTATTTATTATTTATGAACAATAGGACGCAATCCAAGTGTAATAACGGGCATTCGCCCAAACTGCTCAGAACCTTAATTAAAAATGAACATTCCAGAGTTTATGATTTGATTTACCTACAATACAAGTCCAAAAACTAGTATCAACAGAAATTATGAATTTATCACCTAATAAAACAAGACACTTTATAACACAATAAAAGAAAAAATATTGAAAATTTCACTTTAAGGAAAGATAATGTTTGCCTTATAAGATTCACCTTTAATTAAATAAATTAGTAGACACATAGAAAATAATTTAAATTGTATTAAAATTTGAACATTCATTAATATTAATTTCCTGGAGAAGAAAAACTTTCTTCTTCATCTATTAAGATTTCTATCATAAAAATTTACTAAATCATTCGACAGCCTAATGACATAAGAAAACAGAGTCTGAAAAATATAAATTATAAAATGTCATAAACTCAATATGAACATAATCTTAAAATTTCATTCCAATTTAAATGCTATCTTCCTGACTTTCAGCAATACTCTACGATAATATATCTCCAGAAACAATAACTCAAATGTAACGTAACTGAAAACTTTCTATACTTCTGTAGAAAAAAATTATAAGTATCTTCCATCACTAATAAAATCAAAAGGATTATTCTCAATCAATATTATTAACTTGAAAAATAACAGGCTTTGTTGATAAAATCTTTTGATTGAAGTTTCCATTAATTATTTTCCCTAAATTATATTTTAACCTTATTTTACGTACCTTAGCGGTTATTTGAAGAAACAATTATTCGTACATGATGAAGAAACACAATTAAACCTTTCAGGACATGGCACTACTAGTAAATTTAAACATTAATAAAAAATAAAACTAGCTCCTACATTACTACTGAAATAAACTTATAAACCTGCCCAAAAAGGGGGAAACATAGTGACTACATCTTTACTCTCGTAGTGCTCCTAGCAAAGTGTCCTCCGACGTAATCTGGTCTCTCGACTCGGGAATCCCCACTACTGTATTTAGAAACAGGTCTCCTATTGGGCGAATGGAATCAATTTGACCAATCGTCGCGTGGCTTCTACAGCCTTTGGACCAAATAGTACTGCAAAATCGGTAGTTGTTATAATTTCAATGCTTGCTGTTTTCCAACTTATCACATTTTATGTCGCGACAAGAAGGCTAAGTTTTAGAGATAATTCCATAATCTACATTCCTCGACGACTCGGAGCCACAATTTTTAAATATCTATCATGGGAAACTCGAAGTCATGGCCGTTCATAATAGAGAGAGAAAATAATTATTTCGCTAACTCACTTACAATAATGGCTCTAGTCTATTGCGTATTAATTTACTATTATAACTTGGGAAAAGCCTGAATTAAAGAGAGTGCCCGGCACACTCCCCTTCCTTCCGGTGTGAAACACGCAAAAGGAAATCTAATCAGGATATGTTACCATAGAGGCATTGTGTATGATTTGGAGAGTCGAATTTCTGGATTGATAGTAGGATCCAATTTGAAGCGGGCCCTCTTCAAAAGAAATCTCTTTAATCATTCCGAAATTCAGCAAAATGTATAACTAATTGAGATTTGTGGCAAGAGTCTTTAAAACTGTGGCAAGAGTCAGGACAAAACAATATGGACGTGTCCACCTTTTAAGTAGGTACTAAAGACGGACCGAGTATAATAATCTTGAATACTTCAATCTCTTTATTGAGTCCCTGGTTATTTTCTTGGCAAACTCTAACAAGGGAAAACGTTTAAAAGACATCATAGTTTTAATTGGTTCTATGTTACTCTGCTGTTGTAAAATATGAAGTACGTTTGATCATAATAGTAAAGGATGAAACTTTTTCACTCAGCTGAATGTATTGAAATCTAACTATCATTACTATAGAGTTGAGAGTGCAATATATTTTTAACAATATAAAGCAATTCAGTAGGCAATACTATTCTACATCGACTACGATTCAAAGATAAAAATGATTGAAATTGCATTATTAGATCAACGCGAGAGCTATAAGACACAAGCGCGATTTTGCATTCTACAATCAAGAGAAAAACCATTTTTCATTATAATATTCCAGTAGGAAACCTCTACCACAGAACGCTAGTCAAAACAAAACAATGAGTGCTAGGTTTCAATCGACAATAATAATTCTGTATTTCGCTTCTCACTAGAGTATTGTCATTTTCTCACTGCCTACAACTTCAACTGGATAAATTGACTCGACAGCGATCATGGTTATTTATCTCAAACTCAAAGTACGTGACATTTTCTCAAAACACTGGAAGAATAATTCTCAAGGCATGATTTAATAATATGAAGGTTCAGCTCTAACTTAGCATTGATGAACTGCTGCTGCTTGCCTTCTGATTACCAACATTATGAAATTTACCAATACATTAACACATTAATAGACTACTATTACACTATTACTGATTCTCAAGTTCACTGACATTTTCAACCTTACTGGAGCCTCACATAATTATTTCTCAACTATAGACTTCATATTTAACTAGATCTCAAAATATCTCAACTTATTCACATGAAAAACTCTCTCACTCTTCCTTCTCCGTTTTCCTTTGAACTAGACTTTACTGGCCAAAGTAAGATTTCTTCTATACTGTTAATTTTATTTTAATTTAACCCGTTCATTAGTGTTCCAATATTTATTTCTACTTTCACTGATAACCATTTTAACATTACCTAGGTACTCGAAAAAGTTTCTCTGTTATTTTATTTGTATACCTTAACTAATCACTTTAAATATTCATTGTCTAAAACTTTCAATTTCGTTTACCATACCAATTTCTAAGCAACTTTAAACTCAATATACCCCTTTTTTTTACCATTTTTACTTGTGTTTTTGCGGCTGACTTTCCTACCAAACATTAACGAACCTTTTGACTGGGCTTCCCTAAACTGCATTACGCTGATTGTTTTCCTTACAATCACTACGAAGACTCACTAAATATTCTAGATTTCGGTTTACGTTATTCTACTGACGAGCCCCATACTCTCGAATGAACCAGACCGTTTACTAGATACAAAAAATCTTAGCTCACACCATCTTCGGTGTCTTTAGCTAAAATTATACAATTCCACCGTACAAATTTGCAAGGTTAGTCACAGCTAAATTCCTTGATTTGTTACATGGACAACTTTCGGGCAGTGCTCCGTTCTCTCTGGACACGGACCTACACTCGCGCCGATTACCTAATTCAACAACAACACACACAGGCAGGACATCCCCGTGTCCTCCTCTAAATCTTGAGTCTCAACTAAACACAAAAAAATCCCCACATCTACAGGAACGTTACCAACACAACGGATCTTTACACTATCACTACGCATGCCTACCGCAAAAATCACACCTAAAAAAAATATCTCCAATAATAAAACTGATTCACCTTTTCGAGAATAAACATTACTGATAAAGGGACTTGACAACCTCACCTCAATCAACTTATTTTTATACAAACTCCCAATGATTTGATCATCGTTTCAACTTTAATCTACAATATCTAATTATTTAGTTTAAACATCTCAAGGCCAAAACTACTCATCAACTTTTCAAAATTACATATCAACAATAACTAATAAAACGAGTTTCCTATTTATTCCCTGATTACCTTTGATTTCCCTAGCTTTTCAAAAAATTTCCCTATTTTCCCCAAACATTCTCCCATAATAATTTTCGAATTTTCCTAATTTACTTGGGTTGTCCTTTAAAATCTCAATATTCACTTTCACTACTACTATACTGATATTCACTACCAGACGTGAGACCAGAATACGTACGTTGACATTACAATAATTTCTATCATCATTCACGGAATTACAGAATGCAAAAAATTTATTCAGTACTTAGAATCAGTTGTTTTTCACCTATGCTAGTTTCTTCTACTCATTTTTATTCTAACGTTAAACCTTTAATTTCTCAATGATCAATTTCAATATGAAGTTTCAGAATACTTTCAACTTAGCTTCAATGATACCTAACTTTATCTTTAAGCACTTCAAAAGATTTTCATTTTAATGGATTTACATAACTGAATAACTTTCCTGTTTCATCTACAATTATTTAAACTTCAGAAAAATTGGAGTAGCAACTATAAATTATTCATTCAACTCCAAACCTAAAATATTGACAGTTAACACGTTCACAGAATGAATTATTAAGTATAGACTCAAAAAATTAATCTAGTATTATTATAGTAAGTTATGAAAATTTATTTTTTTAGAAAATTGAATTCCAGAGATTTAAATATCTCTAGACAGCAGAGTGGGCGGAGTTGTGTGCCTAAGAAGATAATTTTGAATAAAATTAGAATTTAGAAATAGGCCGCACATCTAGAAAATACCTGAGTCTATACCTAATTCATGCAGGTGAACGGGCTAGAGTCAAGAAAACTTCAATAATTATCTTGCCATGCCTGATTTAATAGGTTTATACTATAGAATAACACTACAATTTGAAATAATAGAAAAATACAAACAGCTTCAATAAACATTGGCAACTAAAATCGAACAACAGAAACAACAATTTCATGTTACTTTGTTGACATTCTTCATCTGATTCGGGGGCGCATTACTATCCCCGTTTAGATAGCAATACGTCACAAAACCAAACAATATCATCATCAAATCAAATAATTAACTTCAACATAAAATTACTCTAGAAAAAAAGCCCGTTGAACCCAAGTTTCGTCGATAGTAACCCATATACCCCATTTCATAATAATTTTGAATCCCCACTTTTGATTGACATTCTCGAATGAACCTTGTTTCACTACACTGCACTTTCGTTGGTTTGTACGTTGCTTTATCGTCGGGGTTACAGTACCTTGTTTTTGGCGGTGAGCTTTTACCGTTGAATTTGGCTGGACGGCGACGTCCTCTTACGTCCCTAGACCTGTCGTCTGAACGGGTGTCTTGAAGCGGTGTTACATAAAGTTGCGGAACCAAAGGGGTGGTAGTACAAGAAGTTGGTTAGGGGACACACATGAACCGCTGTAAATAAATGTATTACAGCATTAATTTCTAACTCTTCCTACAATTCACCAAAAGCTAAAACAGGAGTTTATCTGTTATTTAATTTAGATTTTATCTTGACGTTCTGATTTCCTTCTCAAAATTTACAGATTTAAAACAAATTTACTTGCCAGAGTGTCATTAATCTACAATGCAACTTTATGAAAACACTCGTAATAATTAATATAATGCTTTTAGAAAAATGAATACTCATTAATTATGATGTAACTTTTATGATATTTTTCGTTTGGTTTGCAAAATCAAATATAATTTTTCATATAGTAGCTCGGCTAGTATTGTTGGAAACTTGTGCGCCAGCCACATTTATTTTATTTATTATTTATGAACAATAGGACGCAATCCAAGTGTAAATAACGGGCATTCGCCCAAAACTGCTCAGAACCTTAATTAAAAATGAACATTCCAGAGTTTATGATTTTTTACCTACAAATACAAGTCCAAAAACTAGTATCAACAGAAATTATGATTTATCACCTAATAAAACAAGACACTTTATAACACAATAAAAGAAAAAAATATTGAAAATTTCACTTTAAGGAAAGATAATGTTTGCCTTATAAGATTCACCTTTAATTAAATAAAATTAGTAGACACATAGAAAATAATTTAAATAGTATTAAAATTTGAACATTCATTAATATTAATTTCCTGGAGAAGAAAAACTTTCTTCTTCATCTATTAAATTTCTATCATAAAAAATTTACTAAATCATTCGACAGCCTTAATGACATAAGAAACAGAGTCTGAAAAATATAAATTATAAAATGTCATAACTCAATATGACATAATCTTAAAAATTTCATTCCAATTTAAATGCTATCTTCCTGACTTTCAGCAATACTCTACGATAATATATCTCCAGAAACAATAACTCAAATGTAACGTAACTGACAAAACTTTCTATACTTCTGTAGAAAAAAATTTATAAGTATCTTCCATCACTAATAAAATCAAAAGGATTATTCTCAATCATATTATTAACTTGAAAAATACAGGCTTTGTTGATAAAATCTTTTGATTGAAGTTTCCATTAATAATTTTCCTAAATTATATTTAACCTAGTTTACATACCTTAGCGGTTATTTGAAGAAACAATTATTCGTACATGATGAAGAAACACAATTAAACCTTTCAGGACATGGCACTACTAGTAATTTTAAACATTAATAAAAATAAAACTAGCTCCTACATTAACTAATGAAATAAACTTGTAAACCTGCCCAAAAAGGGGGAAACATAGTGACTACATCTTTACTCTCGTAGTGCTCCTAGCAAAGTGTCCTCCGGAACGTAATCTGGTCTCTCGACTCGGGAATCCCCACTACTGTATTTAGAAACAGGTCTCCTATTGGGCGAATGGAATCAATTTGACCAATCGTCGCGTGGCTTCTACAGCCTTTGGACCAAATAGTAACTGCAAAATCGGTAGTTTGTTATAATTTCAATGCTTGCTGTTTTCCAACTTATCGCATTTTATGTCGCGACAAGAAGGCTAAGTTTTAGAGATAATTCCATAATCTACATTCCTCGACGACTCGGAGCCACATTTTTAAATATCTATCATGGGAAACTCGAAGTCATGGCCGTTCATAATAGGAGAGAAAATAATTTATTTCGCTAACTCACTTACAATAATGGCTCTAGTCTATTGCGTATTAAATTTACTATTATAACTTGGGAAAAGGCCTGAATTAAAGAGAGTG
This sequence comes from Nilaparvata lugens, assembly GCF_014356525.2. NCBI lineage: Eukaryota > Metazoa > Arthropoda > Insecta > Hemiptera > Delphacidae > Nilaparvata > Nilaparvata lugens. Next base: position 53,471,492 of record NC_052505.1, on the reverse strand, counting down.
CCCGGCAAAACATGAAGAGGAAGGTATTACTTAGTGTATTACTAGACTACCCAGTGCAAAAGTCTTTGGTGAGTACCGAACCAAGTTTTGATGAGCACATGCTCAAAATATTTTTAATTCATCCACAATAGAATTCTATAACACATGTGAGAAGCAAATTGCACCCAATCAATTTGATTCAGTGAAGGCTTTGGGAACAAGGAAGCTCTGTTTGGTGTACAGGTTCGTTTCAGAGATGCAGATATGAGTGTGATGTTTTTGCATTTCTGATTGACTCAAAAAGGGCTTTGACCGTGTTCAACATGGGAAAATTAAGATGTTTTTGGAAGAGCTGGAATCGATGAAAAATACCTGACATCGATAGCCAACTTATATTGAATTGATCAGTCATCTCTCGAATAGATTGAGAACATACAGATTAGGTTAAGATGACTAGAAAGGAAAAGGAAATGATTAGAAAGGAGAAGGAACTGATGAGAGCTATGCTGAATAAATGGGAACCGCTAAAATATATTAGCATTAATGCAAAGAGAGTCAAAAAGGAGGAATTAGCTCTAGTGGATATTTTCAACAGAAAACAAGTCTTTAACTTCCAGTAAACACAGGCGAAAATTCGATGAAACAGTCTGTCCTCAAATCGCTCGTACCCCGTCTGGGTCCGGGCCAAGAGCGACTATAACAGGATGCAATGTTCACAAAAAAGATAGTACAAGAAGTTGGTTAGGGGACACACATGAACCGCTGTAAATAAATGTATTACAGCATTAATTTCTAACTCTTCCTACAATTCACCAAAAGCTAAAACAGGAGTTTATTCTGTTATTTAATTTAGATTTTATCTTGACGTTCTGATTTCCTTCTCAAAATTTAACAGATTTAAACCAAATTTACTTGCCAGAGTGTCATTAATCTACAATGCAACTTTATGAAAACACTCGTAATAAATTAATATAATGAGGGATTAAGCAACGTTGCATTCTATCTCCTAGCATTCCCAATTCATATTCAGAGACATAGAATTTATATTTATCACATTTTCAGAGAAACACTGAAATATATTAAGAGGGTATCTCAATAAATGGCGAGAACCTCAAAAATTAACTTTATACTGATAATACCATTGTGCTCTGAGTCCATGGGGGGCCTGCAAAAGTTGATGGATAAAATTACAGGAACCAATAAGACCTTTAGGATTGATAGAACTCAGCAAATACAAAGCTCATGATCATTATTGAGGAGGACATCTGAGGAGCAAAACTGTACATTGATCAGAACTCAAACTCAAACTCAAATCAAAGAAGTAGTGAGTGAGGAAGCATTCAGTAGTGAATACAGCGTAACAGTTCAGCTGTTCAACAGCAGTTTTGCCAACTTGCAAAACAAAATACAAAAGTATAAATCTTTTATGAACTATCAACTGACAAAATTCGATTATAATCATTCAAATTACGAATTAAAATCATAGTTAACTATTGAGAATTTAATTTTGGTACACCAATCAAGAGGTGTTAAGGAGGATGAATATAGCCCCTGAATTGGTGAACACCATATAATTCAGGAAGCTGCAATACTTGGGCCACATAATGCGTAATGAAGGCAGTATGGAATATGCAAGGCAAATAGATGACAGGAATCCCCAGTTCGATAGAGAATATCCTGGCTTACCAACCCAATTGCTTTGTTTGGAAAAACATTCACTTGATTGTTCCGGAGCGCAACTAACAAAATCATCATAGCCAATAATGATCGCCAACGTTGAAACGAACAGGCACCCTGAGAAGAAAAATAGAATTGGTGGTGATCTTGGAAAAGATGAAAATTTTGTTTTGAATGAGTGATGATGGAGAAGGATTTAGCAGAAGAAAGGGTGATGAAGATATGTATGGGCAAAGAAAATTTCTCTATGTAAGGTGTAATCGGAAGAGGAATTGAACAGAATGATCAGGAGAGAAAGGTGAAGGAAAGTGGAAAATGAAATGAGAGCGGGTAGAGTGAAAAATCAAAGGAAGGAGCAGTTACAAGCAGTTCAAGGGAGAATAATTATCTGGGATGGGTGCTGATGAGGAAGAAGAAGAAGAAGAAGGAGAAGAAGAAGAAGAAGAAGAAGAAGAAGGAGAAGAATAAGGATAAGAAGGAATTGAGGGGTTGGGGGTCTAGAACAGTTAACGCGATGATATTGGAATACAATTAATATAAAAACTCTGTAATTTGAATAAGAGGAAGAACATTGAAGCAGGAGATGTTCTAATGGTGGGTCAAGAATAAATAAATGGAAGAAAGAGAAAGAATGAGTCATGAAAGTTGGAAAAGATGAAATATAGGAGGATTGAAGATTTAGAAACACTGAGTGTCAATACAAAGAAGAAACGAAGTTGAGTTGAGAAGAATGGATTAGAAACCAAATAAACAGAGAGAATGAATGTAGACGCCTTTTAATTTTATAGGACCTTCTCATAGACTTTAGAGTGTATTCAAGTAAAAGAATCAGGTAACAGATAGAGACAATGGACTAATCAAGGAGAAGAGCTAAATATAAGGAATGAAGGATATAGGAAAACTGTAACTGTGAAAGATAGAAAAATGCAAATGTTCCAAGTTCTCTTCCACGCTGATGACGTTAGGTTAGATCGTCAGTTGACATGTTGGTCAAGTTCATCAGGGTTGTGAAAACTCTCGAACTTCATGATGAACAAAATTCATTATCAGGTTCTCGGCTCTTGGCTTCTGCGGGGGACTCCTATTTTAGGTCCCACAAAAGTCTGGTAAAGCACTGTGGAATAGAGATTTCTGTTTGTTGTTTTTGACACTAAATCCCAAAATAGAGATTACTTAATAATTGAAAAATACTTTTTGCACTTTAGACACTAAATTATTTCATAAAAGCTCTTTCTTAAGTACCAAAGTACGTTGGAAACCTCTTTCTCATGTTTGTCCTCTAACAGATTAGAAGAATCATAATCTCATGATATAATTATTATCATTCGTCTAGACAATTCGCTCAACTATATTGGATAAGAATAATTGATACATGACTAGCATCTGATAGGATGGCTTTGAGAAGCAAATTCAACAACTTACAAAACCGTTAAAATCTTTCTCTAACTTATCATCCTAGTGCGAAGCTCTTTTTACTTTCCTTGCCCTATATAGGTGAGGAAAGTATTGCTTTCCGAAAGAAATTGAGTTACCCCAATAATTTCCAAATTTCCATACGTTTCAAGGTCCCCTGAGTCCAAAAAGTGGTATTGGTCTGTGTGTGTGTGTGTGTGTGTGTTGTGTGTGTGTGTGGTGTGTGTGTGTGTGTGTTGTGTGTGTGTGTGTGTGTGTGGTGTGTGTTGTGTGTGTGTGTGTGTGTGTGGTGTGGTGGTGTGTGTGTGTGGTTGTGTGTGTGTGTGTGTGGTGTGTGTGTGTGTGTGTGGTGTGTGTGTGTGTGTGTTGTGTGTGTGTGTGTGTGTGTGTGTGTGTGTGTGTGTGGTGTGTGTTGTGTGTGTGTGTGTGTGTGTGTGTGTGTGTGCATGTGTATGAGTGTATTTGCATCTGTGTACACGATATCTCATCTCCAAATTAACGGAATGACTTGAAATTTGGAAATTAAGGTCCTTACGCTATAAGGATCCGACACGAACAATTTCGATCAAATGCAATTCAAGATGGCGGCTAAAATGACGAAAATGTTGTCAAAAGAAGGGTTTTTCGTGATTTTCTCGGAAACGGCTCCAATGATTTTGATCAAATTCATACCTAAAATAGTCATTGATAAGCTCTATCAACTGCCACAAGTCTTATATCTGTAGAAATTCCAGGAGCGCCACCCCATCCGTGCAAAGTTTGGTATTAAACTTCCAATTATCAGGCTTCAAATACAATTTGAACAGAATATTTCAAGTGGAAAAGATTGAGCATGAAAGTCTCTACAATTAATGTTTCGTAACATTTTCACCTGAAATTGAAAATAAGCTCTACATTCGAGAAAATGTGATTATTCAATAGCATTATTGTTGATTCTTAAATCATTCACTATGAAGAAACAGCAGACCTCGTGTTCTCCAGCGTTATTGCCCTGTCACCAGCTGGCTCATATATTGAATAGTTGACTTGAGATGCGCGGGAACACTAGCGTCAGGGGATCAATTTTCATAACGGCAAGGAAAGGTATGTGAGTGCGCCAAACCAGATTTTTTGGAAGCTGTTTGTGCGTCGAAACAGACCACATATACTAGGCTACTTGTCCAGGAGTGAATGTTAATTTAAATAATTTACATTGAATTGATTAAAAGAAATTGAATGTTAGTGAAAAATGTCTTGATGACAAAATAAAAAAGGGAAAATTCTTCCTTATTCAGAGAAATGTCATGTTTCACATTCATTGAGGATCTCAATTGCTATATAAATATTTATTATCATTTATGTAAATTATTATTAATGTCATGCTTATTATCAATATTAATTCATTATAATATAATATGTTGTATATTAGTTTCAACGGAAAAGTATCAAATTAAATCAAAGAGAGTTCATTTAGATCTCATCTGTAAATTGTACTTTTCATTGAACAAAAAAAATAGTAAGTGATACTATTTAATAATAATAATAAGTCTCGAATTATTCAAGATCTTCCTTTGATCGTTTTCTATCATGAACACAATATTTCTCTCTCCAACTCTGTTTCTAATTATTTTTACATCATGTACTGTATTTCAAGAGTATCGCAGTTTGTGTATATCTTTATAGAACTGGAGAAAGTTCAATGATATGCTTCGGAGGTATCAAAATAATAATCATTGATGATGATCGTATCGTTGATAATAATCCAGAGTTGTAGACCATAGATCATGAAACTCATCAACCATCAAAACCATGTAATAAAAACTCAGGTCTCTGATTGCGTGGGCTGGCAAGTCAGGCATCAATCCCATAATGCTCCAGATGCGGGCTGTAGAACTCGCTGTGAGCTGCTGGCAACTGGCTACAAGTTAACCGTGCATTCATAACAGGCAAACGCATACCCATGCGGGTTTGATGTCACTGAAATTTCCCCCTGAATTATATTGACCCCTCATGTTTCCCCCGCATGAACCCCTTGTGAACGCTCCCTTGAATTCTCCCTTGGTTTCCTCGTTGGTTTCACTCTTTCGCTCACTCACTCCATCACTCTCTCACTTTCTCTCTCTCTCTCTCTCTCTCTCTCACTTGCTCTCTCTCTCTTTCTCAATCACTCTCACACACTCCCCCTCTCACACTCACCCACAATATCTCCTAGTAACCTTCCGCATTATCAGGGTACTCCTCTCTCTTATCCTGTATTTGGGAGCCCACCGGGATGCCTTAGTTCAGTGACACCCCCGAGAAACCACCCTTCACCTAGAGATGTCGGTTTTGGTTTCTCACAGTTTCAACAGCCATCATGTTTCTGGTTTGCCTCTTGATTCTAATTTGATAAATGCTAAGAGACTGGAGCTGCACACGGCTTGCTTCACAAATCGCACATGAAAGCGATACGTTTGCAGCTTGTGGCTCAACCGCAAAGTAATACAGGACTGACGTACCTGTCATAGAAAAAATGGATCTGTATTTCTGATTTTCATAACAGAGATCATCGATGAATATATAAATTCTTAGGTCAATTATTAACATTCCCAATAAATGTCTTGGCTTGAAAATGAATATTTTGCACATATCCTTGCATAAGAATTGGTTTTTACTGGATGTTCCATTTTTGAATTTTTAAATGTTCACCTATAATATTATCATCTTCTGTGCAAATCTAATCACATCATCAAAAAAATTAACAAATTTATGACATCTGAACTCTAAAATAATTAAAAAATTCATTAATCGTTTTAAATGGAGGTTATTGAATAATTGTATGAGAAAAATTGATTCATATGAAGTAACTGAATAGCTCCATACTGTAGAACATGAGATTGTGAGAATATTATATTGTAGAGATGTAGGCTAGTAATCGATGTGATAATGTAACAATGAGGATAGAGAAATCAGATTTGTGTTTCCAAATTATATTCAGAAGAGAGAAATCATGAAGGAATTTAGAGGTGAATCCATCAGTGAGTATCCACAGGAAACTCACTAAAAAGATGAAAGCATTAAAATATCTGTTTCCTCATTTTCTATTTTCTATCAGTGTACAGAAATAGCTGTCCTTTTGGCATGTCAAAGGATTGTTGAACGTAGTGCTTCATATTCAATTCAACTGTGTCGGAATGACACAACCTCACCTCTCTGTATCTATAATTGGGATACCAATGGTATGGTAAGAGGATTGGAGAGAGTGAGTTGTCGTTCCGGCAAGTAAATTCATATAAATTGAACATTACTGGAGAGAGGGGAAAACAGTGAGAGGGAGAAAGTTTGAGAGTGTTTTCTTTTTTTAATTTACATTCAGACATATCCTCTTACTGATTGATATTATACTATATAACAATTATACTAATAACAATTTACTTGATAACGATAGTATACTAAATCTTTCTCTCTTTGTATCAAGCAATTCATATTCAACATCTCCAGTTATACAATAATTATTATTTTAATTTCGAATTTTGAATCAAGCATTCTTCTTCTTGTATGCGATACTTGTAAAACCACTACATATGCTTCAGTTTTGGAAGTATGAATATGCGTTTGGAATCTCGTTTTCCATATTGTCATCTCCCATGATTTCCTCAATTGATTTTGTTTAGAAAGAATGGGTGATACTAGAGAATAAAGTGAGCAACTGGCTATATATACTGTAACGGATCACTTCATGAGGCACAGAATCAACATTTCATGAATATAGAATGTACAGAGACACTCTCTGGTCTTCTATGATGGGTATTCCTTTAGTTTTCAACATTAGTCAGTGTATGACAATAAAATTCACATCTTACAATCTAATCTTCGAAAGGACATTATTTACCTTTGGTCTTGTGAGGAATTCTTTCTGTTTTCATAATATTGCAAAAATATATACCATCGTGTCTTATCTCTTTTAAAATAGAAATGAAGTATCTTTTTGATATTATTTTTGAGACTAGCAGTGGACCCGTTCTTGTTCGGGAGGACTGGAAAGTACTACATTACATCAGGAAAAACTACATGACAAATATTTTAATAGGATATTAAAAGATAAGTAAGGGAGGCTTCGCTTTTTAAATGTTAAGGTTACTTATAAATAGTTGAATAATGATATCATTGATAATTCTTTATTGCAAAAGAATATTGCATAGCAATTTTGGTACATTCATACAAATTTGGAACGATTCTATTCATACAATATATAATGTCGGCAAGTTTAGGTATTCTAAATCCTATACTATGAACGAGCAATTTCTGTTTAGATGTTTAAATGTTTAGATGTTTCTCTTTCACTGGATCTCGAAAACGGCTCTAACGATTCTCACGAAATTCAGAACATAGTAGATTTTTATAATATAAAAATTCGATTGTACTAGGTCTCATCCCTGGGGAAACTCGCTAAAGGACATTGAAAGAATTTATCCATCCTTGGGAAAACAGCTGATAATTTCGTCGTCTGTTGATGATGGAAGTGAGTGAGCGAGTGCATGTGTGTGAGACAAATTTATGACTCAGCTGTTGAATTTTTGTACCTAATTCAATCAGGTACTTAGTGGCAGTTGTACAAAAGCCGGTTAAATTTTAATCCTGATTAATTCCAGTAGAACCAATCAGATAAGCTATCTGTTTGAGATGGTCTTCTGTGATTTGGTTCACGTGAAATTAATCAGGTTTAAAATTTAACATGCTTTTGTGAGAGAATTTTTTGCAATCCTCTGGGAATTAATCTCAATCCACTGTGATTAGATAGAACCTTTCTGTATGAGCTATGAATATTTATTATAATTTCTTCTTCCGTAATAATTTTACCTACTTTGTACCTACTTTTGTAGGTACTCCAGAGCGGAGCTCGGTGCCCCGATATTTATCATAAATTGGAACAGGTTGTCACTGCTGATGTTGCGTTTTTGGTAGTATTTACTTTTTAACATTACATGAGTGAATAACACAAGTCGAACAAAATGTATCTTCAAATGGTTTGGTTTTTGGAATAAAGATATCATCTGAACAAGTACATTTTGTGAATTCTATCACCAAATATCGGGGCACCGAGCTTTGCTCGTTATTTATTCATTGATAAACAGAACTCAATTCTTTAAAATGATTGGGGAAGGACTAATGGGCACAGCCCAAAACTGTTTCTTCCCCGAATTTTGATTTATGCACTATAAAATTTATAGTTGGAATATTTAATATCCCAAAAAGTAGATTATACACTTGAATTCAAGTGAAATTTTCAGTCCAAATATTTGAAAACATGAAACTTCTAATTTAGATTGTTTACATACCAAATTGAATGACAAAATAACACTCACTAATCACTTAGAACTGTGAAATAATGATTAACTTTGAATATTATGACATATACCATCTCATGTCAACAAATCAGATTACTGTATTTTGATCGAGTCAATTAAAATCTCTAGATTTCTCGCGAGTTACGGTAAGCTAATTGATTACACAGCTGATCTCCCACACAGGCACACGCATCTTCTACTATCGACAGACGACGAAATCATCATCTGTTTTTCCTCCAGGGAGTTTTCTCAGGGATGAGACCTAGTTTAATCGAATTTTGATATCATAAACCTACTATATTCCGAATTTCTTGAGAATCGTAAGAGCTGTTTCCGAGACCCGTTGAACATAAATAACCATTTAACAAGATAACCAGATAGCCAGATATAAAAATATAAACAGATATACAGAAATTGCTCGCTTAATATAATAGGATAACAACTTATAGTCCAGTCAATGGTCGTTTTTCAGGAAACAGCCCCGAAAGAATTTTTTTCGATGGTTGTATATGTATTTTGGGGCGCTGAATTCCAATCTGAAATTTGACACGCCAGAGGGCGACTTCACCCCCAAAATTTTGGACTTTTTTAAGTTTTCCATTTAATCTCGAGAACCTTGAATTTTTCGAGAAAAAGCATTCTCTATACAATATTAAGGATAATAAAATTTCCAATGAATTGAGTGGTCACGCAGGACTACTTTTTGGATTTTTTATCTGAAGTGTTCACCAAGATAGTACGCAACTTTGCATGTGCAAGAAATTTGTGATATTTCCCATTTTCACAGTCTCGCATATGCAACGTTGCGTATCTTGTGGAACACTTCAGATGAAAAATCCAAAAAGTAGTCGAGGTTGTGATGAATTTTCTCCTCTTTTCACTCCCATGAATAAATTATACTCCTGTTTTCAATACCGTTCAAAAGTTACAGCCAATTGAATAATGATCTCCATTTCCTCATTTTTCTTGCGATTTTACTGTTATTAAAGAGTCTCTAAAATGAGTACAATACATGATAGAAACTTGCGATTGGTCTTAAATGAGAGAAAAATTCATGCTCTATATGCTGAGTTGCCTTAAATTTATCTTGCATTACTGTTTATATCGAAAAACTGTCGAGACTGTGAAAATGAGAAAAAATATCGCAAATTTCTTTATTTTTAGAAACAAAAGTATCTTACTTCACGATTATATTTTTACAAAAATCATTCACCTCACATGAAAAAGGATTTTTCTTCAAATCAAGACCAAGTATCATTTTGAGTTACCGAGACACACAGTTTTGAATATAGAAATCGGTAATTTTTCTATGCATTGGAATACACTAAAGGAGGAATTTCCTATTTTTTAAACAAATTTTAGTGATATGATACATGATTTTCAACCGCCATGACGAGCTGATATGAACGAGCTGTAGTACGAGGAGATGTGATCATTCAGTCAAAAGTTATAAGTGATTAAAATTTTGATCCTGGACGTATCCCTATGTGTGCCCTCCACTAGGAAATACTGAAATCTAACGAGAGATTCTCTTATAATATAACCCTTGTAAGGTGATTTCAGCCGAAATGTTTCTTTTTTGTTAGGAAGGCCATGAAGAGGTATTATAATGAGAATTTGAATTTGGCTGTAGGACATGATTTCTATCATGACTAGAAAAAGATCCTAGTTGTATAGGCTAGAATTGGTGGGTTTGCATAATTTTGAAACCCCCTTAAAATACCCCTTTTTTGAAAACTCTTAGCTACGGAATAAAAAATCGTAGAGTCCTGCGCGACCACTCAATTTATTGGAAATTTTATTATCTTTAATATTTTAGGGAATGCTTTTTCTCGAAAAGTTAAAGGTTCTCGAGATTAAATGGAAAACTTGAAAAAAGTCCGAAATTTTGGGGTTTTTTGGGAGTTTTGGTGGTGAAGCCGCCTTCTGGCGTGTCAGAAAATTCCAGATTAGAATTCAGCGCCCCAAATTACATATAGAACCGTCGCGAAAAATTCGTTTGGGCTGTTTCCTGAAAAACGACAATTTGACTGTACTATTATACAAAACAGAAAAAAGTAATGAAGCATTACAATAATTACTTGATTACTGTGTGGTAAATAGAGTGTAAATTTGAAAGATTGAAATTGGCTTTATTTGATATTTTTCACAAATTTTTGACAAGAGAAGTTTTTTCTTCTTTCAAATTCACTAGAGTTTGCGATGTTGTTTATAATTGCATTCCCATTCCAGATACATTAATATCATCATGAAACGCATTCGAAATTAAAATAATTATTAGATTAAAATGTCTTTACAATTTAATTAATCATTGTGCTTTTAAGAAAATTAGGTTGCAACAGCAAGGAAACTCAAACACACAGGACCATTAAAAATTGAAATTAAGCAAAGGAAATCAGAATAATAGTGGATGATGGAGTTATAATTTATTTTTGTGAAAGATTTACCTTCAAACTCATAGGCTTAAAATTACTTGAATTCCTGCATACAAAATATTATCAATTGTATTTTTATGCTTTATATTGAGTTACACTTAGGAAAATATAACATTGTAAAGGTGGGAAAAAGTATTAAAATTAACTATATTAGGATATCTCTATTTAATACCTTGATTTTTACTTTCCTTGCCCTACTACCATAGGTAAGGAAAGTATTGCTTTCCAAAAAAAATTAAGGTACCCAAATTTCAAGTTTTCTATACGTTTCAAGGTCCCCTGAGTCCAAAAACAAGATTTTTGAGTGTTGGTCTGTGTGTGTGTGTGTGTGTGTGTGTGTGTGTGTGTATGTGTGTGTGTGTATGTGTGTATGTGTGTATGTCTGTGAACACGATAACTCATTCCTAATCAACCGATTGACTTGAAATTTCAAACTTAACGTCCTTATACCATGAGGACCCGACAATAAGAAATTCAATAAAATTCAATTCAAGATGGCGGAAAAAATGGCGGATAATTACTAAAAAACCATGTTTTTCACGGTTTTCGAAAACGGCTCTAACGATTTTCTTCAAATTTATACCATGGATAGCTATTTATAAGCCCTATCAACTGACATGAGTCTCATTTCTGGGAAAATTGCAGGAGCTCCGTAATATTTTTGTGAAAAATGGCGGATAATCACTAAAAAACCAAGTTATTCACGGTTTTCTCGAAAACGGCTCTAACGATTTTCTTCAAATTTATACCCTAGATAGCTATTTATAAGCCCTATCAACTGACTTGAGTCTCATTTCTTGGAAAATTGCAGGAGCTCCGTAATATTCTTGAGAAAAATGGCGGATAATCGCAAAATAAAAACATGTTTTCCACGATTTTCTCAAAAATGACTTGACCGATTTTTTTCAAATTCATATCCTGTATAGTTATATATCAGCTCTATAAACTAGCATGAGTTTCCTTCCTGAGAAACTAACAGGGGGTCCACCCCATTCTTGAGAAATTTACTTTGTAACCTCCTTCTCGTGCTTGAGGTAGGTGGGTAGAGCAGTTTATTCAAAAGAACACACGTCGATATTTTATTTGTAGAACAGCTGTTTGACAACTTTTAAAAAATCCTTAAATTTCATAATTCAAACAAAGGAAAATGTACTCTGAAAACAATAACAATAGTATAATCGTAGTTTTAATAAAATTATTATGCCGCCAATCGGCATAATGTTATTCCCCTAGATTATCCTCGTTTAAGAATGAGGCTTATAGATCAATGAGCAAGGAAAGTAGTGTGAGTGTACCACACCAGATTTTTTAGCCATGATTCAAAATGTTGACATAAAATTTAAAAAAAATCTTGCCCCCCCAAAAAATGTTGATGGCGCAAATTGCGCCATGCCCCCCCCCCCCCTTGTGGGCAACCCTGATGATAAGAAACTCATGAAAATACTTCAACAAAACATCACTACAATCCTTCAAAATACTAAATCACTGTATCAGTAATTCTTGCAAATTCATGTCTCCTCCTAATCATATTTCCACGCGTATCAAATTATATACATTTTATTACATTATCATTAGAAAATATCGCATCTAGGAGTGAAATCGTTGAGATAATTATTTTCCCCCCATCAATAACTATGTTCAATTCCGTTGGAATGAAAAATTTCAGAACAAAGACCAAAAGTCCTTCATATCACCATCATCGTTACTTCGGAGCATACCAAACAAACTAAACAATAGTTCACAATCGGAACGGTATGTTTTCACGTAATTCATACTGATCCTTTCCACTTTTCCCTATTCATATCCTATTATGCAATCCTCACTCTTATCCTCTGTTACTCTCTCGTTCCTCTATCTATCCAATAATTATTATTATTCATTCTGCTCCTTCTAGAAACTACAACCGCCAGGTTATTCGTTAGACCCTAACATGTACTTGAGAATATTGTTCTATCCGAAGATTCACGCTCAATAATTGTCAATCAATGCTCAATTGATGAACTCAATGAATTCAATAGAATACTTTGTCCATCCTTTTCATTCTACCAATGATGACAGTTCATAGTGATTCTCACGAGCAGAAACTCTATTGAAGGTGGGATAGTTCAACGAGGAGATGATATCTTTCAAAGCGATTAGTGGAGTAGGTGGAGGTGGGGGTTTAGGTGGACGTTGAGGTGATTGTAGAGGAAAAGGGAAGGAGGGAAAACCTAATTGGACAACTCAATGCAGGAGCGGTTTTTAATTTGCACTAATTGAATATCTATGCGCGACCGTCACACACCCGACATGGAAACCCGCAGTTAAGCGGTCGCCATTTTGAATGTGTTTTGTCAGCCGACTACCAATAATAAAAACCGGACGTCGACGTCTGTCCCAATTAACGGCGTCGTTTAACAAAAACGGCAACTCCAGCTTTCACTCTCAACTCAACCACTTTCTCTCACTCACTCCTTGTTTTTCACATTCTGCTCTCACTGGTTTCTCTCTCTTTTTTCGATAATCACTCTCGGTCTTCTTTGGCTTCGTTCTTTTCCAGTTGTCAACCCACTTCTTTCTCTTACTTCTACTTCCAAAGTATTGTATAATATCATAGGCACTCTCTAAATTCTGTAAGTTTTCTCTGAATTAGTTGTGAGTTCTCTCTGTGTATCCCCTACTCAAAAAAAAAAAAAAAACATTTTCCACAACTCTTGAATTGTTCCATTTATATTCAATATGGATCGCAAGAGAGTACCTACTAATGTGTTAGAGACAATTCTGGCGCTATCATAGTTCCACCACTATTCTGTTCCATAGTCCTATCTCTTGCAGTCGTTAACTATATCTATAATAATTATAAAGTAAAGAGCTGGCTTATGCACGTGCAGGATAGGAAAATTATGTTTGACGCATCTTCACGTCTGAACTACTGGACTAATAACTTGAAATTTTGCATATAGATTTTTTATTAACCAAGGATGGTTATAGGCCTATTTTCAATTATTCTTCAAAATTTTATTACGTCAGTTTTACAACAGATCCTTGCGAAGCACGGGTTCCTGCTAGTATACTTATAAAACTCGAATACCACTGACTTCTCACTGATAACGATTTGTGGGAAAATACTGTAGGCTACCATATGGATAGCAGTGATTGGAATACAGCTTCTTTATAGGCCCTAGGTGCTTACTAAGAAATAATATTCTCAGGATATTTTTCTACGTTGAGATAGTTCTAAAGGATTCAAAATAGACCATGAGCATTGATGAATTAATACAGTAATGTTGACAAAAGCCATATGATTTTTTTTCGAATTAGTTGAATGCTTTGTAATGCTAATATGATTTATGTTTGAAGTATGATGTAGGATAAAAGAAAAAGGGAGACTCACCAAAACATAAAATATGTTTCCAACTCTGACAAAAATCTTTGAGTGTTATTAATGCTAGGATTAACCAAGTTGCTCAAATAAAACCTGATAATGTTCAAAACATGCACTGGCTGACACTGGACTGGAGTAAATCACCCATATAGATGATTTTGTTTTGTCGATGGGATTACAAACCCGTGTTTATGTCCTAAATGGATTTGAGCCAGCCAGCATAAAGCCAGCATCTAGTCCAATTGACTACGGCCACTCCATATCATGTTTAAAATTCAACATACTTCTGTGCAACAGGGCATAATATGTGTTATTCGATCAGAAAAATAGGTGTAGTTTGTACTGTAATCTTGACTTACCTTACTTCAAAATAATTGAACATGTTTCGATTCTGCATGGTAGAGTATACATTTAAATCATTGTAATATAAAATAAAAAAACACTACAATTATTGCAGATTCACAATAAAAAGCATTTGGCTACTATATGAATCGATTCATTGAAGATGTCATTCCCATCAGAAGTTGTCAAATTTGATTTAAAAACTTCACTAAAAAAGGGTTTACAGAATAAATGAGTGAATCAGATCCCCTATAAAAAATGAGAGGCTATTCAAAATTTATTACAAATCACTCCTTCTAGTCGTGACCCCGGGTCCCAGGGACCCGGGCAATTTTTGTTTTAGTTATGATTACACTTCAGTTTGCTTTACTGTCTATTGTGACCCATGTAAATTCATGTCAGTAGACACTTAAACTTGATGTAGAGTGTTAGTGCTCTGTGATTTGTTGTTTTCGTGAAATGACGTTTCTGGGTCCCAGGGACCCAAGGGTCACGACTAACCTAACTTTTTTCGTTTTTTTTCGAATGCACATTTTTATGCAATAGTGATTGGATTCAAGCAGTCAATATGTTTATTTTGAACAGAGACTTCGAAGAATGTAAAAATTTACTTCTAGATCCCTATTTCAATGACATTAGTGATGCTAAAAATAAATTCATAGTTCAAGATGAGAATACTGACCCTGAGAGGGATGATAGTGGAACAAATGAACTTCAGGTGATCCCAGGAATACCAAACCTCCCCTAAAAGCTCCCCTAATACCTCAGCTGAGCCTGTGTACCAAATTTGAACATTTCCTCTCAATAAGTTCTTGCAAAATGTGAGAAAACGCAGATTTTGGGCATATCTCTGTATTTTGTTTCAAATCCGTTCTTAGTGCTCCTATAGATGGCCAACTGAGCAAACCTACCAAATTTGAACGTATTTGGTCCAGTAGATTTCTAGTTCTGTTGATTATGAGTGAGTGGGTGACTAAATCAGAGTCATTTCGCTTTCATATAGGCTATAGATATATTTATAATAATACCGTAGAATATGTAAAAATTGTATTTTTGAAAATTTGAATACCTAGATTATTATCTACTTACTGCTCATTACTGACGACCGTTCAGTTGTATTATGTGTCGTGTTGGCATTACACATTCATTCAACGGATGACACAACTAAACAGTGAGTTAACTATAAGTTATTTATATTTTCAAGTTTTCAAAAATAGCTTGTAATATGAAGTCTCATTTGTTTTGATAGCAGGGGATGGATTCATCAGATGAAGAGATATTTGAGAATTATGAAGAGGGAGCATTGTTGAGTACAAGAATATTGAGAGAAAGGATTGAAATGCTCCACTCCTATGATGATGAAGAATTTGTTTAGAGATTTCGACTTTCAAAAATGACGTGTCTATTTATAAGTAGTAAAATGGAAAAGAAGTGAAATCAAATACAAATAGGAACCTCCCATTATCCCCGATAAATAGACTGTTAGTGACTCTGAGATTTTTTGCTACAGGGACGTTTCAAATGGTATCTGGAGACCTTGTGGGAGTCAACAAATCTACTATAAGTAGAATTGTGGCTCTAGTGACCGAAGTTCTTATCCCTCATTTGAAGGACCTCATCAAATTCCCCACTGACGATAATGAACTTTTGAAAATAAAAAGTGAATTTGCAAAAACTAGGGGGTCTCCTGGGGTGTTGGGGGCGATAGACTGCACCCACATCCCTATAAAATCACCAGGTGAGCCAAATGCTGAACTTTCCAGGAATAGGAAAGGATGGTTTTCCATCAATGTGCAGGCTGTATGTACTGCATCATTAAAATTTTCAAATGTGGTGGCACGCTGGCATGGCTCCTGCCATGATAGCACAATATTAACAAATAGCCGATTATGGGCTCAACTTCAAACTGGAGAGATCAAGAGGGGCTATTTGTTGGGAGATAGAGGGTATGCTTGCAGTCAACATCTCCTAACACCAGTGATTAACCCTGAAGACCCGGCAAAAGTCCTGTATAACAAATCACATATTCAAACATGAAATTGTATCGAAAGAGCATTTGGCGTGGTGAAAAGAAGATTCCCATGCCTATCGAGTAGGTTAAGGGTAAAATTGCCAACTGCATTGAGGTGCATAGTCATTTGCTTCTGCCTCCATAACCTTATTTTGGAAAGAAGAGAGGTTGATGCTCCTGATGATGCAGCTGTCATCCAATATCTACGACATTTTCCGGAGGTCGATGCTGCACTCAATCAACAGGAAAATTCTGCACTGGCCACAAGAACTATAGTATCATAGACACAGTTTTCTAGATTAATTTTCTCACCGCACACTAAGAAAGTTTACTTGTATAATTTTTTTTCGTATTTTTTGGCAACATTGTACTACTTGAGTCAATCAACTGAAATCCTCCTTGGTTCTGGAGCTGTCTGGTTTTTCGATCAGCCCATTATTTATTTTCACTTCATTCTCTCGGATCGTTTGACTTTCTGCATCAGTAATTACAGTCTCCCTGTGCATTTTTGGCAAATTGAAGATGTGCGTTTTAAGTGAATGGTTTATTCTCCCTTTATTAATGGCATCCTCAACTTCTAAGCCTATTTTTTGAAGATTCTATTTTAGTTCATCAACATACTTGCCACATTTTCTCTTTTTCAAATAACGCATTACAAGCTGATTCAGAACTCGATTCTCAGACATTCCAATTCTGGAAAAATGAGAAATTCTTTGTTTTTTCATTATACTAAGGATGGGCTCTACTTCCTTATAGACTGTCTCAATGGTTGCAATTCTCCAGACTCCATTCTTTGGATAACTTTTATTCAAAATGGTACTTACGGTACCTATAGACCGTCACTCTGTTTTGCTCACCTGATCTGTCACACTCTGCTGTTTGTTCGGTAGGCTGTTAAAAGTGTCTGGGGTGACGCTAGACCCCCGCGCCAGTAAATGTGTTAATTTTTGTGAGTTATTTTATTCATAATTAATTATCATTGAAAGTGGAAGTGCTATTTATTTCATATCTTATATTGTGTTTTGAAGTTTTCAAAATGAATTTACAAGAGTTGAATGAAGCCAGAATCAAGCGATATCTGTTGAAGATGTGAGTGATGATGAAGACATTCTCATTGAGCCAGAATCAGAAGAGGACCATATCAGTGCTTCTGACCATGATACTAATACTTCTTTCGATGACTCTGATGCTGATCCTACTTATGTGCCAGATGAACCTCCAGATATTGGGTATGAAATGGAAATTGAAGATGTGAATGAAGATATAGTGGATGAATTGAATATCATTCAAGAAGAACAAACAGTTTCTACAGCCAGTGATGTTTTTGTACCAAATTCAGTAAGTGCAGTGATAGAAGCAGTTGTTGAAGGGCTTGGGGGACAAGAAGATACTGAAGTCAGTTCCAGGAATAGAAATATACCAGTAATGCTTAGTAAAGACAAACTTGTTTGTTGGAAAAAAAAACTGTGTGCCTCGTAATGTTCGTACAAGAAGTGTAAATCTTGTGAGAACCCTGCCAGGGCCTATAAACAATGCAAAACTAGTGAAAACGCCTCTTGAGTGTTTGAAACTTTTTATTAGTGATGAAATTATTGATATAATAACAATAAATACTAATATTTCATCAACACAAGAGCTGATAACTACAAGAGGGAAAGAGCTTGCTGTACCACAGACAACACTGAGATCACTGCTCTTCTCGGACTGCTCATCCTAGCAGGATCTTTCCGTGCAGGTCATCGAAATTTGAAAGACTTATTCAGTCAGGATGGTTTTGGGATGGAAACATTTTATGGAACAATGAGCTTTGAAAGATTCAATTTCTTATTGCAATGTATACGCTTTGACGACATCAATTCAAGGAATGAACGACGCAATGTTGATAAATTTGCTGCCTTTAGGGAGGTGTTTGAAATTTTTGTTCGAAACTGTGAGGAGAACTTCACGCTTGGTTGTTCCACTACAATTGATGAGCAACTTGTCCCATTCAGGGGCAAAAAACGACCTATGTAGGAACAATACGAAAAGACAAAGGAGAACTACCACTCGAGATGACTAGAAAACAATGAGAGCCGCTCAGCAGCATATTTGGATTTCAAGATTCAGTGACAATTGTATCTTATGCTCCCAAAAGAAACAGGAGTGTTGTGCTCATCTCCAGTATGCACTACGACAACAACATTGACCCTGAAGAGCAACAAAAACCAGAAATAGTAACCTATTACAACAGCACGAAGTCAGGAGTTGATGTAGTAGATGAGAAGTGTGGCACGTATTCTACCTCGAGAAGATGCAGACGATGGCCTCTAGTTCTATTCTACAGGCTTCTAGACATGCTGGAATTAATTCTCAAGTGGTATCATGTGCAACAATGCTGACATCAATCAACCAAGAAGATTATTTTTGAAAGAAATTGGATTAGCTACGGTAAGACCACAGGCAGCTAAGCGATCCACCATAGCTTGCATTCCAAAACATCTACGAGACTCTGCCAAAAGATTAGCAAGTACCAATGGAAGAAGGGAACACCAACAGAGCAAATGTGAAAGGAAAGAAATTAAGATGTGTTATCTGTCCGAGAAGTAGAGACATAAAAACAAGTTCTTCATGTTCAAAATGCTGTCAGCCAATGTGTGTCAATCACATGAAAAACGTTTGCGAGGAGTGCCTCATCTCCAGAATTAGTCAGAATAAGCCTTTTCATGCAGAAACATAACATGAAAGTCAATTATTTTCGTCTAATATACAATAAAAATTTACTAAAATTTGAATTTGTAGTAATATGCTGATCAATGTGTATTTTGAATCACTCTACATAGTTGGAATAAAGGTAAATTCAAGTAAATAAAATAAGCAACTATCATCAAAATACAAGGAATAGTATTTTTTCTAGTGATTTTCATTGTTTCTCAGTAAGGATCGACAGTTAGATAAATATTATCATATCATTTGATTTTTTTTTTAATTTTTACTAAAAAACACTACATTTTCATCTCAAAATTGTAAGAACTTTCAAAGATATGCAATAAATATTGATAATTCTCATATTTATACACTTCATTTATAGTGAAACCATTCAAAACACTCCTAGGAATAAGATAACCAACTTAGTTTGACAAAAAAGTTTTTTAATATTTAGTTAAAAAAAAAAAATGATGGGGGTCTAGCAGACCCCCGCACCAGTAGTAGTGTCAGAAAAAACTGCGCCAGTGCTTAAGGGTTAATAGACATATTTGATTCAGTGATAGAGATATTGATGAATTCATCTCAACCAAATAACAGCCTAATAACAACCAAATAATATACCTAATAACATCCTGTATCAGAATCAAAGGAGAGATAATGCAAAGGTAAACCAAATCAGAGGTAACTCATTTTCAGAAAAGAGGCTCCCAAAGATCTGGATGACAATAAATCTGTGGTTACAGAGAAACCTATCATTAGAATGTTTTCTAGTTAGGTAAAACCTTTCCATCTTATGATGTTATGGACAGTTCTAAAACTTTCATTTACTTTTTAATTCATTAGTTTAACAGTTCTTTCGCACTTTATTTACACTGATCTTCTACACTCCAATTACACTGTTATTTTACACACTATTTACACTGTTCTTTCACACTTTATTTACACTGCTCTTTCACACTCTTATCACACTGTTATTCCACACATTATTTAGCAGTGATCACACTTGTTCTTTTTTAACACCGCTCTTGCACAATAGCCAGCTAAATACGTAAGTACTGGAACATTGTCTTCAATATTTGCAAAGTCCTCTTCTTCAAAGACAAGGTCTTCAAAACTTTTTGGAATTGATCCACTCACTGATTGATCTAAAGGATCATTTGTACTATTCAATACCTCTTCACTCAATTCAACTTGAATATTGCCAAATTTGCTGGATTTCAATGTTAGTGGAAGTAGATTTTGCAGTCGAATTTTTGATTCCACCTCAAATACCTGACGTAACGAGATCAGGTATTGTGATCCTGCCATTGTTCTATACTTTCCAAAACGTGCTTCTAGTGCATCTGTTTGAATTTTTCCAGGAAGAATATAATTGAAATTAAGCTCATTGATGCAATAATTTGTCAATTCTAGAAGAGCGTGAGTGGTGTGACTTAATGCTTCATGTGTCTCTTTTGTCAATTTGTTTTTTTGAAGATTTTTTTGCTTCCAAACGTCAAGCCAATCTAGAAACTTTTCCAGAAACTTGAAATTTTCTTGATGAGGAGCAAGAGGCATTTGTAAGTCATCTTTGAAACGTATGTCTTTGAACATAGTTTTAACATTCACAATTCTCCACCACTTCGAAATGAACTTGATGAAGTCTGCTGTTGAATCACAGTGCTCAATTGAATGTAATCTTCCAATGGCCAACAACCCTTCAACCACATGCTCATTGAAAACATTAAGAACAAATTTTACACACTGCCTTTCAAAGTTCGTGGGTGAAAGTGTCTTCATTGACAATGTGTGTGCAAATTTTATGACATTTGCTGATTTGTTCTCAATATCATAAACTTTTTTCAAACAACCAAATGAAGCACTAACTAAATTTACTGTGTCCTCATTACTTTCTATTTCTGGATATTTGATTGTTTGTTCAGTATCCTTTTGATTGATCCAGTTGTTTCTTATGCATTTCAAAATATGCACAGTGTCAAATAAATAGAAAAGTGGCTTCCTATTGTCACTAGGATGTGGATACACAATACTCAAATTAGGAGGATTACTGAATAATGACATAGCTTTGCGATTGATTGCATTGTTGTCACTTATTACACATATTACATTGAAACCTATTTCTTGTAGGCCAACAGTAACTTTTTTTATGTGATAAAATAATGTTTCTGCTTTGATAGTTCTCACTGGTAGAATAAAAATCACTTCTCTGAAAGAAGAACATAGGCTCTGAATCATAAAGACATGTGCTGAACTTGCCATGTCTTGACTATAGTAAGCATGGCCCAAAATTCCTCCTCCAGTGTAGTCAAGATACGGCTTGATATGAATTTCATCAATCATTAATGAAACAGTCAGATCATTCTTATTCAATAGATTGAATTTGCGCTTGGCAAAACTGAGAAAGTTTTTATCCGTTAGCTCTATACTTGGATTTGAATTGTGAACCAAGCATAGATTGTGAAGTGTATTCGGATGAGGTAATGTGATTATGCCCGAACTTCTCAAGTATCTGTAAGCATGAGATGAAATGCTATGGAAAATACTGCATAAAACGGTGAACTCTGTTGAGTAACGGTTGGAAAACTTATTTGTATTTAAAAGATTTAATTGTTCCTTAATAAACTTCAATTTTTCCGAGTTGGAGGCAAATTCCAATTCCTCAATTTGGCTCAGACACCCATCAATTGTGCTGAATAAATCACTTTTATTTGGCCTCCCATTAGAGCTTTGAATGAATTTGGTAAATGAATGCAATGTTTCAATCAAATCGTTGATGTCATTCACATCACGCGGATAGTTTACATTGTTCATTGCTTTTAATTCGACTTGCCCCACAAATAACGAAAACTGTAAATTTGAATTCACCATGGCTGAAAGTACAATGTTAGGCACAGGCACAGCTTCAACAATCAAGAAGAGAACACTGTCTGGTTTTTTCACGACACTCCATTCACTTGGTACTTCAACTCTCACTGAATCCACTAAATTTGATAATTCAATAAAACTTTTAAATTTGAATTCATCATCGTATTTCTTCTTTGATTGCAAACTTTTCTGAATTGCTTGATTCAACTGATAGTTTTCTTGACGCTCTCTTCTCTCTTCAGCACTTTCTCTTGAAGAATATTTAGTTGACCAATGTTTTGGGCAATTGGGAAAGAATCTGGGAATTGCACCTTCTTTCAACTTGACTCTATTGAGTTTGGCTTCCAGATTTTCTCCATGCTCGTTGTATGCTCTTACTACTTTGATGATATCCCTATCATCAAAGTGCTTTTCACATACCTGAAACAAATGTGCAACTTTATTAAACCTGTCAAGAAAAGGTCCTCCATTTCTCTCCTCTCATCCCTGCTCTCCACTGATCAACAAATTTATGAATTAGGATGAAAAATTTCTCAACACATCTAGCCTACTTTAATATTCTTACAAAAATAGATATTTTAACTGATAAACATTTTTCAAATAATAACTGAATAAACATAATTAGTTGAGAAACTATAGAGTAATTCTGCATAAAATGCAGACATATTGAAGATTTTCGGAAAAAAAATTTCCAAAAAAATAAAAACACGCTTGTCTGTTATGATAAACTTATGATGAATTTTGATTTTTTCAAAGTAGCTATGCTATGCTTATTAATGAATGTCTGTTTTGCAGCCTTTACAGGAAAACTTGAGGCAATTAAAATTAAAATATGATAACTTACCTTTGAAGATTTTGTAGGATTAAAGTTCTTCCTTCTTATCGCTTGTATCCATTTTCTTTTTAAAGTTTCATCTTTCGGAAAAGAAAATACAGAAACTTTTGAAGTCTTCTGATAATTCCCGCGACAGTTGGGTACACAACAACAGAATCCCATGATTTAAAACTCCATTCACCATTACTTTCCACAGACAAATATTAGATTTATGATAAACAAACTATATTTATTGAAATAATAGACCGTGAAAATAGAATTCGTAATACAAATTTCGATGGTTACCGAATCAGATGTAATAACAAGTATCAGCGCTCTTATTTCGCTTGCCTACCGCCAGTAGATCAGTGATCTACATGTAATGACGTCATAGTTCATTGGAGCTCCAGTTGTGGGGCCTGATGTAGTAGTAGGTATTGGTTTTGCTCACCTGATCTGTCTTACTCTCATATCTGATTTGAAAAAGAGTTTCACACGTATAAAGCGCTTCTGGACGGACTGCACTATAATTGTGGCGAATTTTCAATTTTATAGATAGACATTTTTCATTGTGAATATTCCAAGTAAGATGTTGGGCTCTTTTCATTCTCATTATTCGGTTCTGCCATGTTTGGTTCTCTTTCAATCTGCAGTGAATAATTTCTCCCAAGTACTTGAAATGTTCAACCACTTCTAATTATTTATTTTTGACTTTGATCTTGTTTACACAGAGATGATCTATTGCCATAATTTCAGTTTTCTCATACAATATGTTCAAACCAATCTTCTGTTAAATTAGTTCAAGACTCTCAATCTGTGATTTCACTTGTATAATATGATAGGTACCACACAAATTCTTTTAGAATACCAATTGTGATAAAAGGATAATAATTATCAATTATTATGATAACACTCCATGATAATAATATTATCATTATCCTTTTGTCTTCTTTGATGACATGACTGGTTTCGAGTATACATTCCTTCATTCCAATATATTCTTCTCAAGATTACGGTACTAACACATGGAATATCAATATTTATTTATTTCGAAATAATAATCAATTTGAGCACTTCATCATGGGATGAATAACCGAAACCGGTAATGTCATCTGGGAGAATAGAAGGGTACTGATGATTCCATATATATAATAAAACTATCAAGTAGCCCTTTAGAAATAAATGAGATTCTTTATATTTGTATTTATTTTTATAATATAGCTATATAATAAAATTATTCTATCGTTTTCAATGAATACATTTTGTTGAGAACCAAAACATTAATAATACTTACAAGAAACACAAAGAATGATATAACTTACCATAACTGAAGATATTAAGCTATTTCACAAACCATCCATCCAATTAACATTAACATAATTTACATTCTTTCATACTCTTTTTGTTTTATTTTAACCTCTATTTCTTCTAATTCTAAAGTTTTTTTTTCTTAAATCTGTAGTTCCAACTCTTGTTTTTCCCTCATCATTTCAATTTTGAGTTCGTTTATGTCAACTTTCCCTCTCGCGTAGTCCTTCAAATCTTCGTACCTTTTTTTCTTTTGTTTTGTTCCTAAACCTCCACTTTGAGTTTTTCGTTCAAGATTATTGTTTTCCACTGTAACGGAAGGCTGAATTATAATTTCCTCCTCGCCAATATCAATCACCCCTACTGACGCTTCAGTATCTTGAACCTGTAGAAATGTAATAATTATTTATCAACAATTGTGATCCAAAGTACTAGTTGGGAAAATAGAGTTTAACGACAAGAAAATCGTGACAAAAGCATCAAACTGCTGAAATTAGAATTTATTAGCGCTGTACTTTGTAGAATACCATTCAATCGTTTATTTGTGCGTTTTTGTATAAAATGATGAATACACTTTGGAGCCAATGAGTGCATTCATGCACTGTTATTATGTTTTCCATGGAAGCGCTCATTATTGTGGAATGTACTTATGTACTTATATACCTCATCTGTACTAGTAGCTGCCTGAGCATCCATGCTAATAGTCTCGATTTATTTTTGGTGATAACCATCGTCACTATCACCATAGTTTTTCATGGGAAAGAATTGTGGCACAAAATCAATGCCACAAATCTCTCCCCTTCATCATCCAGGCTTTTTTTGAAAGTGCCTCCCCCTGTTTTGTAGAACTCCACCTGAAAACATAGACAGCTTGTAATGTCAAGAATTCTAACAGCAGGCCTCCTACATGTTGATTGCTTAGAGTGGTGCTATTGTTCATTACAGTGATCCTTAAACCACTTCACAATACAACATATACTGTATTATTCAATTATTGTATTTTTGCTAATAACCATGCGTGTATTTACATAAGATGAGGAAATAATTTCGATTCAGTTCAATTTGGTTATTTATATAGGTAAATGAATATCTGTCTGTAGTTTTCTGCTCGTAAGCAGATCCTTCTATATGGCAGCAGCCCTCCACTCTCTTCTATTCGCTGCCAGTCGCTTCGTTGCATAGTAGCTCATCTCCTCCTTGATGTCTTCTTCTCCCTCTTCCTCTTCTTCCCTGAATGGTCCCCTCCATGGCATCCACCAACAAGCATTGCCGTCTCATCCAATGTCCCAGCCATCTCCTCTTTCTTCCCTTTATCACATCCAGCAGACTCCTTGTTTCCCCAACCCTCCTCAACACCTCCTCGTTTGTAACTTTATCCCTCCAACTGATCCCCTCCATCCTTCTCCATATCCACATTTCCAATGCCTCAAGCCTACTCTTATTCTCCTTTCTCAGCGTCCAAGTTTCTGCACCATACAGTGCCACACTCCAAACATAGCACTTTATTAGCCTTTTCCTTAGTGTCTTGTTCAGTTGGCTACAAAGAATTCTCTTTTTCTTCTTGAATGCTGTTTTTGCCATAGCAATTCTTACTTTGATTTCTTTGTTGCATTTGAATATAGGAACTGCAATAATCACAGAATAATCCAATATATTTTGATTCGACTGATTGAAATGTGAGACATTTAAGATTGTGTGACATTTAAGATTAAATAAGTCAACTTTTATTTTGTTAAATTTGGTCATTTATATATGGTTAACAATGTAGAAAAAGGTAGCCTATAATTTTTAGAAAATAGTTCAAATCTCACGAAGTATACGGTATCTGATAAAGTGACAATAAATAATGAATTCTATAATAATAATAGTTACTGAATATATTGTTCAGAATTACAGAATTAATATCGCCAGATGAATGCTAATTTATTTTTAAGAGTTCAACTCGATGACTACTTTCCACATGTACTAGAATTATTGAGATATTCTTGTAACCTTTAAGCTATCTGGGATGTTGAAAAAAAAATCAACATTTTTTTCCAATACTTTAAACTTAGAAATCAGAATGTTTCATTAGAATAATTTATTCGATCAATTACAAAAAATGTTGAGTTATGACTATTTATTTTTATTTAAAGTATAATAATTTTCACTATTTTCCTTGGCTTCGTGATTCCCCTGAATGAAAGCTTGCGTCAAAAGGCCAGACTCCCGCGATTAGATTTGGGAAATACAACAGTAGGCCTATAGACTAACAGTATAGTAACCTTGTATCTAATTCCTGAATTTGAACTATACCACATTATTGTTAAACAATGAACGTGAATTGTAAAGATTGTAAAATATGAAGGGTGTCATGAAATAATATGTAACACTTTATGAAGTTTGGAAATGGGAAAGCTACAGAATTATGGAAATTTAATTTGATTTTTGCAACAAGAAAATATACCTCGATAATATAAATAGCTTATAAGGGTAGACGAACCATAAGCTGACACCCCTCCCAGTAGCTGACACACTTTCTTATTATTCTTATTTTGAATCAAATATTGATAATTTCAACGACTAAAACCTTTCGGAATGATTCTGTAGTACATATTTTATAATATTTTCTAACTGTGACACATGCTGAACATTACTTTTGGCGGCGAATTTCTTTTTTGAAATTATGGTGTCTAAGAATTCTAGAATATCATCCATTTGTCTGTTGAGAAAATTTTAAGGTAAGTGTATCATAAAATAGTATAATAGTCAAATATTATGAAGTTATCATTATTTTCAAACAAAACTGATGTTAGATCAGCTTGTATGATCCATTCAATCATTTGCGGACTCATTGGAACGTTCTTTGTTTTTATGTTAATTTGGGGGGATGTCAACCTTCTGGAGTTACTTTTTAGCGTATTCACCAGTAGCTGACACACTGTGTCAGCGTCTCGGGACTGTGTTTTAAAATCAAATAATGATAATTTCATAAATAATAACTCATGGATGAGAGTGTTTTCACATAGCCTACATATTATTAATTTCAATGCTATCGATCGATCAATAGCTGATACACCATGTCAGATAATGTAATGGGTCATATGTTAGGTAAAGGTTTTTTTATTATAATGGCGGTGTTTAACATATGAGAAGAAATTGCATATAAATTATTTATATTTGGCTTGTTTAACGATAAATGTGAGATTTATTAATATAGGTACCTAACTATCCTCAGAGTTAGAAGGGCGTAATGTCTCAAACGGCTGATTTTACAGGAGAGCCCAAAAATATTACACTCTCAGCCGGGGCTAAAAGAGCGTGAGTTGAGTCAGCATTTATTTATTGGACTCACGTTGTTTCAGTTTTAATGCTTACCGTACTGGACTTACACTCTTTCAGCTCTGGCTATATCTTCAAAACAATCAACTGAGATACTGATACTGATTTAGTATAATACTAAACTGCAGAGGAATATTGATAGCCTACCGTACGTGATTTTCATTTTTATTGAATTGAGATCAATATATTTATGAGTAGGAATGATTGAGAAAGCTAATGAAAGTTAGATCTCTGATATTATTTGAAATACTAAAAAGTATTCACTGTACCGTACCGCATAAATG
The DNA here is from genome assembly GCF_014356525.2 of Nilaparvata lugens. Taxonomy (NCBI): domain Eukaryota; kingdom Metazoa; phylum Arthropoda; class Insecta; order Hemiptera; family Delphacidae; genus Nilaparvata; species Nilaparvata lugens. The sequence continues at coordinate 53,443,688 of NC_052505.1, read as the reverse complement.
TGACTCGTTATGCTATAATATAGGTAGTACTTTTTAACAATAAGCTATACTACACACCATCTCTTATTTTGAAAACTCGATTTAACGTGAAAATAACTAATATTGATCAATGAATTTTACCCACTTGAGCTAAATGAATATAAATTGTAAGCGATATGGTAGGTCGCTTTTCAATCCCTTCATACAGTATCAAAGTTGTCAAATCAGAATTTTTCAAAAATATTGAATATGACTTGAAGCACTTCTTTTTCAATCGATAAACTTAGGAATTTTAAACCGTGGGTAGCCTACAAATAGAAACAAATATTCCAATATTCTAAATACTGTGTTGTTATTTGCAGTTTTTTTGACATAAGAAAATCAAATTGAATTTAACTTTTGTAATAAGTAACCCACTTAAACTCCATTCCTAATTAACCGAATGACTTGAAATTTTAAACTTAGGGTCCTTATACCATAAGGATCCGACAATGAGAAATTAAATAAAATTCAATTCAAGATGGCGGAAAAAATGGCGAATAATTTCTAAAAAACCATGTTTTTCTCGAAAACGGCTCTAACGATTTTCTTCAAATTTATACCATGGATAGCTATTTATAAGCCCTATCAACTGACATTAGTCTCATTTCTGGGGACATTCCAGGAGCTCCGTAATATCCTTGAGAAAAATGGCGGATAATGACTAAAAAACCAGGTTTTTCACGGTTTTCTCGAAAACGGCTTCAACGATTTTCTTCAAATTCATACCCTGTATAGTTATTTATCAGCTCTATCAACTGGCATGAGTCTCTTTCCTGAGAAACTAATGAGCGGTCCACCCCATTCTTTAGAAATGGACTTTGTAACATCCTTCTCGTGTATGAGGTAGGTAGGTAGAGCAGTTTATAGAAAGAACACAGTCATAGTCGAGATATTTCATCTGTAGAACAGCTGTTTTGACGACTCTTGAAAAAATCATCGAATTTCACAATTTACACAAAGGAGAAAGTACAAGTTTCAATTCTACCATTTGGGATTCTCCAATTTTCGATCTTTTGCGACGAAAAATATGATTTTCCCAACTGACCGATTCCTAAATGGTCGATTCCTATTTGGTAGAAAGGTTTTATAGTTTGTGGCGAATGATCAGATCGAAATCGGGATCTACTGATTGCGCTCACAATGTGTTGAATTGCGCCCAAGTGAATGTAGAAGCCCGTAGCACTGACTAGAGGAAACTCTGACGGCCAGATTCGTAGTTCAGCCGCAGCAGGCCTTTGCTCCCGGCATCCTTCAGTCTCCCTTCTCGGCTTTAGGGGTTGAATTTTCTGGCGCTCTCTAAAAGTTGTTGAGTAGCTATATCTGAATACTGAATAATTTATAAATTAAAAAAATTATTATAGATATTTTAAAAGTAGGCTACTGTAGTCATTTTTAATGAGAATTTTGTTATGAAAATACTTAAATTCTGAATAAGACTATGAAAAATTTTAAATTTAAATCGAATAAATTTAATTTTAAATTCAATTGAAAGTTTTGAATTGAAAAATTAAGATTATAGGTCCTTATCATTAATAAAAAAATTAAATTGAAATATCTTTTAGTAGAAATGTGTCTATTCTCCACTTGTGGGATGAAGTGATATATTTATTACTAGCTGGCCCGGCGAACTTCGTACCGCCAAATAGTTGATGCATCTCATGACAAACTTTAGCTGGATGCACACCTCAAAATCTATAACCCATACAAACAATCCTCAAATCCAGACCATCCTATAATTTTTATTGACCAAATAATCAGTTCAGCATACTCTTCCATGTGCGTGTACGATAAAATCATAACTGACAGATTAATTGATCACGCATATCATTAGCATATAATCGACGTTTCAATCACGCATTCAATCACGCATTTAAACATTTGAACATTAAATCATTCAAATTTTTAAACATTTAAACATTAAGAGAAATGCCAAACCGTCGACTTGAATCTTAGACCTCACTTCGCACGGTCAATAAAAGAATAGTCCACTACTTCATGTAGGGAATTAGAACTGTGTGTTTGAACTCAATGAGGCATTGCAGTATAAGTTATGTCTGTGCTACTATGAAACTCAAAACAGCTGTTATGTTTTCTCAATAAAGACATCTCTCAGCTTTTATTTTTAATCGCTAAATCAATATTCAATCTATCTTCTTCTCTTCTTCTCCTTCTTCTTCTTCTTATTATTATTATTTCTCTTCATCTTCTTCTTCTTCAGCTCCTCCTCCTCCTCCTCCTCCTCCTCCTCCTCCTTCTACTCCTCCTCCTCTTTCCTCCTCATCCTCTTCCTAAGTCCCAACATACTGAAATCACACCACAGCCCAAACTACCGAGCCTAAAAACTTTAATTTTTGCACAACTTGTTTATGGTAGGCTCAAGACATCCACTAAGAAAGGATTTTTTCAATTTTCCCTTCTGAGGAAGCTGGGGCCCCGCCAAAAATGTTACACACACACACACACACACACACACACACACACACACACACACACACACACACACACACACACACACACACACACACACATACACGATAGTTTCCTGAGATGGTCTCCTTTGATAATAATCTCATGATTATTATACGTGTACAGAAAATTGAGAGAAACCTAGTATATCATCATTGTATCATTGAATTCTCTTCAGCTTGATCGATTTTTAAGCTACATTGAACTCAAAAAATAAGTGACTTGACACAATCATTGTACAATGGTGAGTATGCAATACATTGATTATTCCATGATCAATGTACAGAGCTATTCTGAAGAATAATTAACATCTGGAGTGATCCGTGGTCTAGTGGATAGAGTGACACTCATATTATTTAGAGATCCGTCAATAGGGAACTAACTCGGGATAAATAAGTAATGTCAATAGGTTTTCAATTTTCGATAGGTTTAATTCTCTTAATCTCCAATAGGTTTTCAATACTCTTCAATAATTGAGAAAGCTCATTATGATTAGAAAAGAGAGCCAAACTCCAGCGCAATTTGAATGAGATTTGAGTCTTTCACATTCCGTATTTTGTAAATGAGAACTACTCCCATTATAGATGAAGTTCACGTATGTTAATTTCTATCATGTAACACAAGTTTGAAAATATTCTCAACTTCATATTTTCTGGTCAATGAATGTAATATAAATGAAATGCAATTTCTAAGAGATTTCTTCAATTTCTTTTGTGGAGGGTAAATTCTCCTAATTTCAGAAAACTTTCCTGGGCTCGAATTATTCTATTCAGACAATACCATCTGAATAGAGAATTCTTTCAAATTAAAGGATCTCAATCCGACTTGAAATGTAGACAATTTCACCTCTCACAAGTTCAATAATTTGTCTTCTACATTATATCAATCTTCAACGGCATTGATCAGCTTTAGAATCCAAGCCAGTTTTTATAATTCTTATTGATTACTGAATAATAATCACTGAGACTTCACTTGAAATGTTAACATGAGAGAAATTTCGTCAATTCTATGTATTTCAAAACAAACTTCTCAATTTGAACATAGCCTACTGATCCGAATAAAAAGAAGATTGCATATATATACTCTAGAAATGATCTCTTAATATAATAGACAACTCCTGATACATCACACTATTATTATACAAGTAACTCAAGTATATCAAGCTCTTGATATTAGTATCAAGTTCTACAATTATAATAGAGTGTGAAGTTTTCTTGTTCCTCGAGAATTATTGAACTCTCGTTTTTATTAGTTTAATCACAATTGAAAGTTCATAATTTTACATAGTATGATCTATCAATACTGAGGGTTCCTCTTTTGTTAATTCTCCCCTATGTTTTCTTTCTCATACATAATTATTATCTATTTTAACTGAATACTCTCAGTAATACAACTTTATTACAATCATGTGAAACATCTGAAACTGTGGAAATTCCATATACATTCCTTACAGCTTAGACAACAAAATTGTGTCAGTGTTTTTATAATTTGAGAACTTTTATATTGAAATGTACAGTGAACCATATCAAAAGTGAACTTAGCTAAATCCCGAGCTCGGAAACCGGCCCTTGAATAGAGAATTCTTTCAAATTTGGAGCTTTCAATCTGACTTGAAATGTAGACAATTCTACCTCTCACAAGCTCAATTATTGTTTTATACATTATATCAATCTCCAACTGCATTAATCAGCTTTAGAATTCAAGCAAGTTTGAAATAACTCTTATCGATTACAGAATAATGATATTATTGAGAGTTCACTTGAAGCCTTAACATGGAGTAATTTTGTCAATTCTATGAATTTCAAAACAAACTTCTCAATTTGAACATAGCCTACAACTTTACTAATCCGAATAAAAAGGGAGATTGCATATAGTATACTCAAGAAATGATCCCTTACTATAATAGACAACTCCTGATATATCACACTCTTATCATATCAAGTTCTACAATATCATAATACAGTGTGAAGTTTTCTTGTTCCTCGAGAATTATTGAAGAGTCTCGTTTTTATTATTTTGATTACAATTGAATGTTAATTCATTATTTTACATAGTATGAACTCATAATACAAAGCATTCCTCTTCTGTCAACTCTACCCTATGTTTTCCCTTTTGAACATAATTATTATTTATTTTAAGTGAATACTCTCAGTAATATAACTTTATTACAATCAAGTGAAAAATCTGAAGCTGTGGAAATGCCATACTCATTCCTTGCAGCTTATACAATAATATATTGTGTCAGTGTTTCAATAATTTGAAAACTCTTATATTGAAATGAACAGTGAACTCTAAAATTATTCTAAACACAATCTACAATAGCCATGTTGCTTCAAATTGTAGAGAGTTCTAGCTTCTCTTCCTTAGTTTTGCTGTAAACATCACGGGAGAGGTACGAGGTTTTTGAATCATTGTTATGTTTTTGAATAATAACACGTGGTGTGGAGAGTGCAGGGAATCCATAATATAGATCTCGCAGAAGAAGGTACCACCGAATCAACGTTATATTAGTAGACAGAAGGTTGATCACTCACAGGTGTGAGATTCAAAGTGGTGGGGGGAACGCCAGCGTGACGTCACGTGTAGTAAATAAGTGATGAGTAACTACACTGAGCATACAGTTTATTCATTGTAGCTTCAAATACATCGTCGTTCAACACCCTTACAATTCAGATAGAACATTGAAATTCTCTGTACTTATAGCGAATGAATCCTACCTAATGAATAGCAAGAATCCTAATAACTATAGAGCCATATCGTTCACAAATTCCGTTTATAAAGTATTTGTAGGAATACTATTAAAAAGATTGGAGGATTTGGGTTAGAATGAGAAAAATTATCTCCGAGAATCAGGCGGGATTTTAGAGTAGGGTATTCTGCCGTAGACAACATTTTTGTCCTGTATAGCTTGATAAAATATTTCACTACTGTACAGCGTAAAAAAATATACTGTTTTTTCATTGACTTCCAAGCTGCTTATGACTTTATAGACAGAGAAGCACTGTTCTATAGACTTCTTGAGATAGGAATCTCCAGTAAATTCGTACGAATGATTAGAGCTTTATATAGAAACGCGTCCTCCTCTGTATGGTGTGAAAACGGGTTAACAAGGAGTATTAGATTTGAGAGCGGATTAAAACAGGGCTACCTACTCTCTCCAATTTTGTTCTCGATTTTCACGCATGATATTTGTGAATGTGAAGGTGGAGGATTGAGGGTGGGGAACTCTAAAATTAATTCCCTTCTTTATGCAGATGATTTAGTGATATTTTCTGATAATATTAGGGAGTTACAAAGTATGATAAATAGGCTGCAACAGTACTGTTTTCGATGGAACTTAGTATTAAACAAAGATAAATCTAAGATTATGGTTTTTAGGAAAGGAGGTAGATTAAGTCGAAATGAAAAATCGTACTATGGTGAGGATCCCATTCAAATTGTAAATGAGTATAAATATCTAGGGGTTACGTTCACTCCCACTTTGTCCCTCAGCAAACATTTTTCAATTAAGATACGGTATTAATAGTTTATGGCGGAAGTTTATAGGCAGCGAAGATGTACCGTTATCCACTAAATGGCAAGTTTTTGAGACAGTGATTAGAACAACTATCACGTATGCTGGTCAGGTGTAGGGGTATTAACGTAGGGAGGATGTAGAATGTTTCAATAGATTTTTCATGAAACGAATGTTCGGGTTACCGCAGAATACGCCCAACTATATTCTATATTTAGAAAGCGGGAGGGATATTATGTGGCTACAGACCCTAAAAATGCATTTCAAATACATATTAAAAGCACTTGCATTACCTGACCATAGATTCCCTAAAATATTAACAAGCTTAGTGGTACAGAGTAATAGTGGCTGATGTAGTGAATGGAAACAATTATTTAATCAATTTAATGAGGGATGTGTGGACCCTATAACTCAGCCAGATCGGTGGGGGATGACGTGATAAATTGATAATAATAATTGATAAAATTCGCCGTAATGTACTGGGAACTTGGTGGGAGAAAGCTTCAAATTCTCAGTTTCATCAAATATATTATACGTTAAGAACCAATAACGCAGTTATGAAAGATTATTTAAACGACTCAAATAAAAGAAGGATGATTAGCATAATTTTCAGAGCGAGAGGATCATTATTACCCTTGAATTTTAGAGTAGATAGGGGGGAAAACAGCTTTATTTGTTCACTATGTAATAGTCAAGAAATTAAAGACATTTATCATTTTATAGGAAAATGTAAGGTGCTATCAGAGTACCGAGTGAAATGGTTTGGAAGCTCGGTGATAACGGATGAAATGGTCCAAGAGTATTTAAATGGTAAAAACTGGAAAGGTCTAGCGGGATATGTGAATGTAAAATTGAGATATAGAAAGCTCCTTGTGGATGAATTTAATTTCTAAAAATAGCTGTACTCTAATAATACTTGTGGATTATAGAAAATAAATATGTCATTGTAAATATTGTTCCCAAACCGAAAACTGTACATATAGCTCTGGACATGTATGATTGAGTTCATCGGTTTAATTGAAGATGATTATTTATTGTTCAAATGAGTTCAAATTATCATTGTATCACTTCATTTCATAAAGAATTATTTGTATGTTCAATTAATAAGTAAGAATAATTTACTTTGTATCAATGTGTAGTTCATCTCTAGGCCTATAATAATGATTCAGGTTTCTCAAATGAACTGAAAATGATAAGATTCCAAGCATAGACGGACTACTGTGCTATGTGTGACTGATATTTAGTGCTAACTTCCCAGTTGCCTTATAAAGTTTATTGAGTGCTATCGCATGACATTGTGCAGCCCGTTCACTCTGTAGCCTACTGTGAGAACATTGACAAAAACTAGAAGATAAGGATGAGATATAGATTAAATAACTATCAACTCCGGCTGACGGCTTCGGCTATGCCTAAGAATTTTCGGATTATTATGAACTATGGTATTGATTGGTGACGAATGATATTGTATTTAATTTGATATTATTTTGTATTGTTTTTTGAAGTGAAAAATAAATTCTTTATCTATCTATCTATCTATCCTACATAGACTCCTTGCCATCACAACCTGAACTTTTGAGTGTGGTTAAAGAATTTGGTCTTCTCTTTTGTCATACACTACACGTGAATTACTCATCTCATCAAAGCTCAAGATAGTCAATTTCTCGATTGTCTCCTTAGCTTTCAATTTTGCTGTCATGAATGTGAGAACTTCTTTTAGAAGTCCTGGAAGACATTTTAATATTCCTTGTCAACATTGATAAAGTTGACAATCCTGGTAATGGTAAGTTCATTTTTAATTTTAGAAAATTGTATGCTCTCCTAGATAAAGAACAAAGTGTTAATGCTGGAACAATATCACTCAGAAGTCAGTATCTGTTGGAAAAAACGGGATTGTGTTCCTTGTATGTTATTAAACAAAGCATATAACTTAGGTAATTCATTTTCTAACGCAGCACCGATGATAAATTGATGTAAGGTATGTAGAAGTATGATAAATCAGGCACCAGAATACTGAGTGTAATTCATGGAAACGTACGTAGAATTATTTATTTATTTATACGTGGATACAATAACAAATCATATAAATATGATTGGGAAGGAACAACAGGCTTGGCCCAAAACTATTCCATTCCCAAATTTTGATTACATGTCCAAAAAATAGGTTATGTTTCTTCTGTAAGAAGTTCAAGCTCAACTTTCGTCCAAAAATAAATATGAGATGCAAATTTTAAATTTAGAAAAATTAAAACACCAAATTATAGTTAAATATTACACTTAATTATCACTGCACATTGTATTAATTAAGTTATTTTATGAATTTTGAAGCCAAAAATACACACAAATTCTCACTAAGAACAGCATTAAACCATGAAGACATATATTTTCTTCTTCTTCTTCTTCTTATTGTAAGTGTGTGCCAAGTTTTTTCGTGATCGGATATGGCATGTAAAATCTAGGGGCGCAGCTCATACATTCATGCCGGCTCAACTCAACAAATTCTGAGAGCAATCGGTAGAACCGGTTTTTCTATTTCCTTCTCCAGTTTCTCACTCGGCTATCGGTCTGATGGGATTCGATCATTTGCGACAAAATTCAAAACTTTTCTACCAAATGGGATTCGTCTTTTTGCGACAAACTACAAAACTTTTCGACCTAATAGGATTCGACCATTTGCGACGAACAGCAACATTTTTCTATCAAATGGGATTCGACTGTATGAGAATCGGTCATATGGGAAAATCAAATTTTCGACCTTTTGCGACAGTTGAGATTTTCGGCCAAATGAGATTACTATTAAAACTTTTCGATCATTTGGGATTCGACCATTTGGGAAAGTACAAGTTTCAATTCTACCATTTGGGATTCTTCAATTTTCGATCTTTTGCAACAAAATAATAATTTCGGCCAAATGGGAATCAGTCATTTGACTTGCCACTAAACTTGAACTTTCCCAAATGGTCGAATCCCAAATGATCGAAAAGTTTTAATAGTAATCTCATTTGGCCGAAAATCTCAACTGTCGCAAAAGGTCGAAGATTTCATTTTCCCATCTGACCGATTCTCAAATAGTCGAATCCCATTTGATAGAAAAATGTTGTAGTTCGTCGCAAATGATCGAATCTCATCGGCTAGATGGGATTCGACCATATGGGAAAGTATACTTTCGACCTTTTGGGATTCGACTATTTGCGACAAAATACAAAACTCTTCTACCTAATAGGATTCGACCATTTGCGACGAACTACAACATTTTTCTATCAAATGGGATTCGACTGTTTGAGAATCGGTCAGATGGGAAAATCAAATTTTCGACCTTTTGCGACAGTTGAGATTTTCGGCCAAATGGGATTACTATTAAAACTTTTCGATCATTTGGGATTCGACCATTTGGGAAAGTACAAGTTTCAATTCTACCATTTCGGATTCTTCAATTTTCGTTCTTTTGCGACAGAATAATAATTTCGGCCAAATGGGAATCGGTCATTTGGCATGCCACCCTTTTTAGCGTATTCACCAGTAGCTGACACACTGTGTCAGCGTCTCGGGACTGTGTTTTAAAATCAAATAATGATAATTTCATAAATAATAACTCATGGATGAGAGTGTTTTCACATAGCCTACATATTATTAAATTTCAATGCTATCGATCGATCAATAGCTGATACACCATGTCAGATAATGTAATGGGTCATATGTTAGGTAAAGGTTTTTTTATTATAATGGCGGTGTTTAACATATGAGAAGAAATTGCATATAAATTATTTATATTTGGCTTGTTTAACGATAAATGTGAGATTTATTAATATAGGTACCTAACTATCCTCAGAGTTAGAAGGGCGTAATGTCTCAAACGGCTGATTTTACAGGAGAGCCCAAAAATATTACACTCTCAGCCGGGGCTAAAAGAGCGTGAGTTGAGTCAGCATTTATTTATTGGACTCACGTTGTTTCAGTTTTAATGCTTACCGTACTGGATTTACACTCTTTCAGCTCTGGCTATATCTTCAAAACAATCAACTGAGATACTGATACTGATTTAGTATAATACTAAACTGCAGAGGAATATTGATAGCCTACCGTACGTGATTTTCATTTTTATTGAATTGAGATCAATATATTCATGAGTAGGAATGATTGAGAAAGCTAATGAAAGTTAGATCTCTGATATTATTTGAAATACTAAAAAGTATTCACTGTATCGTACCGCATAAATGTGACTCATTATGCTATAATGCTATAGGTCATTATGCTATAGGTAGTACTTTTTAACAATAAGCTATACTACACACCATCTCTTTTTTTAAAAACTCGATTTAACGTGAAAATAACTAATATTGATCAATGAATTTTACCCACTTGAGCTAAATGAATATAAATTGTAAGCGATATGGTAGGTCGCTTTTCAATCCCTTCATACAGTATCAAAGTTGTCAAATCAGAATTTTTCAAAAATATTGAATATGACTTGAAGCACTTCTTTTGCAATCGATAAACTTAGGAATTTAAAACCACGGGTAGCCTACAAATAGAAACAAATATTCCAATATTCTAAATACTGTAATGTTATTTGCAGTTTTTTTGACATAAGAAAATCAAATTGAATTTAACTTTTGTAATAAGTAACCCACTTAAACTCCATTCCTAATCAACCGAATGACTTGAAATTTTAAACTCAGGGTCCTTATACCATAAGGATCCGACAATGAGAAATTAAATAAAATTCAATTCAAGATGGCGGAAAAAATGGCGGATAATTTCATAAAACCATGTTTTTCACGTTTTTCTCGAAAACGGCTCTAACGATTTTCTTCAAATTTATACCATGGATAGCTATTTATAAGCCCTATCAACTGACATGAGTCTCATTTCTGGGGACATTCCAGGAGCTCCGTAATATCCTTGAGAAAAATGGCGGATAATGACTAAAAAACCAGGTTTTTCACGGTTTTCTCGAAAACGGCTTCAACGATTTTCTTCAAATTTATACCCTGTATAGTTATTTATCAGCTCTATCAACTGGCATGAGTCTCTTTCCTGGGAAACTAATGAGGGGTCCACCCCATTCTTTAGAAATGGACTTTGTAACATCCTTCTCGTGTATGAGGTAGGTAGGTAGAGCAGTTTATAGAAAGAACACAGTCATAGTCGAGATATTTCATCTGTAGAACAGCTGTTTTTGACGACTCTTGAAAAAATCATCGAATTTCACAATTTACACAAAGGAGAAAGTACTCTGAAAACAATAATATATACACATATGAAGTAGTCTGATCGTAGTTGCAAATATTTTGCCGTCAATCGTCATTATGTTATTCCCCTAAATTATTCTCGTCTAAGAATGAGGCTTACAGTTCAATGAGCAAGGAAAGTTGTGTGAGTGAACCACACCAGATTTTTTTCAGCTGTATTGTCATCTTTTGTAAATAAGTGTATTAGCCAGCACATTCAAACTTACATAAATAGAGGAATTGAATTTTTTCCTCTCCTGTTTCACTCTTTTTTACTATTTTTTCCTGCTCCATAAAAATTTCCTCTCTCATTTCCTCTGAGAGTGAATCCAACTCACTAGGGGTAGTTTTTATTTAATCTACTCGTTCTGTTCCAACTGTTCTACTTTGTAACCTATTTTATGAACCATTATTTCAACCAATTTAATACCACTTATTTCTCACTTTACGACTTCTAAAATTCATCAGTTATTAATTCCTTCCTATCAACCATTTTTTCATCATGATGGAACTCTTCTCACCATTTTAACAAATTGTTCATCTTTTTCTCCATCATTTATTAGCAACTAGCTTTTCCCTCCCAGGTTCATAGAAGAACATATTCAGTTGTAAATGTGCTTTCTCTCAAAAAGCAATGTATGATATAGAGTGGAAGTAATATATTAATGTGCAAAGTCAACTCTTCTTCAGAATAAAGGCACTTAGCTGGACCGGAAACCATGATGGCTTACATAGCAACTTCTCGAATTACTTTTTTATATTATTTTCTGGTTTCTCTCGTTATTTGATGCTTCTGGGGTTCACTCTCTTACCTGTTTTCCACCTCTTCGATTATTTCCGTCAGCCCCAAATTGTGTAGGATAATCAAAATAGAACATATAACGTTTCTAACTTATTCCAATCAGCCTCTTTCCGTCCTTCCAACGAATGTTGAATTGTAGGAGCGGATTCCAAGTTCTTCTAGGTGAATATGTTTTACGTTTTCTTTAAAAAATTGTAGAACAGTCGAATTCATTATATTTCTTTGTCAATATTCAATCCGGAATCAAATAATACTTGAATTTTGTCATCATTCAAGCCATTATCACAGCCTATGGAGGTTTATGTGGATAACATCCCCAGCAGAGAAATATCTTATATTATAGTGAAGCAGTATAGTAAGATATACATCAAACTGTCTCTTCCCAATGCTGACAGTCTACAGTGAATCTCACCATGATAGTCTAAAATATTGCAACAAAGAATTGAATTGTATCAATTTTTTTCATCAAATGTTTCATAAACGGAATTAATTGAGAACATCAAACCTTTACGATAATACCTTAACAATAAGTACGTAAGTTGAAAATGGAACTGGAGTCGAGCCAGTCTGAATTGACAGAAAAAATTGATTAAAGAATCAAAAAGCCTTGGCTTGAAAGATTGATGCAAGCTAGAAAGGATGAATTGACTAGGGTGAATGATGCGTACAGCATGCAAAATATATATGTGATGAATGCGTCCACCGATAGAGCTGAACCGATCTAAGTCGGAGCAGTAATAGTGTCACATCCCAAAGTAACCATTTCATACTTTCTGGACGTGAACTGATGAATTGATAGCTCGTTGCCTCATCGTTAGTCATAGTTTGGGTCACCAAGATGAGTCATATAGTTTGAGTTACTGGTCAGTTCTCGTGATTCATAATTTGAATGCATTTTTACTCGTGAGAATTAACTGGAATTCAATCGAGGAGGAAAGTTTGTGGTATTTCAGGTTTGTGTGAATAGCCTCCAGGCTCCAAGGAAGTAACACTTTGTAATCATAAATGGGTCAAATAGGCAGAGGTCTCAGATAAAATCATGAAAGGATATTGGCAGATCTCTGAAAGCATGGTAAGTTTTATCCATTACTACTTTATATTACTACTACACCTGCTCTAGTACATGGGTTTCCCGTAGTTTAGTAGGTTAATTTCGGGAAAAATTGATTCTTATAACTTCTGTAGTAGATTATATTAATTGTATTTACTATCTACATTTTATTAATTGTATTGTTTGTAATTTAATGGGAATGAAATGTATTTATTACTATTTATTTTTTATTTATCCAAACCGCAGAAGGTGTATACGCCTAATCATGAATAGGAGAAGAAGGAGAGACAAAGAAGATAGAGACGTTTTGATATAAAGTTCTCTCTACGACTCAATCATGAAATGAAGTTTTGAAATACATCCCCTCATTATAGAAAATAATGGAAACTCCAGAGTAGATGAGGAGGATAACAAGGGAAAGAAGAGAAGAAAATCAGTGAGAAGCTCGGATAAAAAATTCAGATGAACAAGTAATGGGGAAACGGTGGAGAAGAGAGTGAGTGAGTGGGAGTAACCAGCGCATGAAGGAATCCAACAGCAAATTCTACTCAGTTGTGTATTTCCTCTGTCTCCCCGCTCAGCAACCCATTCCCAGGAACGGAAGTGTATTTGAGATGCGAGCTTGGCTTGAGATTTGTTGACGCCCGAATAAATAGGAAATACATGTCAACCATCACCACCACTCATGCCGCTCTGCTTCTGTTTGCTTGCAGCCACAAACCTAGTCAATGATAAATTGAGAAATCCGATTGAGTCAGCCTTGTTGACAGAGTCGATTCTCAAAATCAACAATGTTGATGTACTCAACATTCCGTTCAAACTCCCAAGCAAAAATCAATAATAATATAGCTTGGAAAATTTGAATGTATCCAAATACTTTCAATCCCTTGAAAAGTAATTCAATCATGTTAAAATACGATACTTCGACCAGTTGAAAAATTAACTTTCCACACTCACGGGTGCTTCTTTCAAAACGTGTTCCATACACCAATGATTAGATTTTTCTCCATTTGAATTGCCACTTCTTGAACTTACCTCTTCTCTCATTTTTTCATATCCTTATCTGTATCCTCCCTATCGTTTTTCTGTTTGCTTGAATTACAGTTTTTGTCCATTCTTCCATATTATTTGTTCTGTGAGTTTTTCGTCCATACCTATTTATCCACCCCTGAGGGTGGAGGGATCAGAGTAAATAAGATGGACTCTCATATAATTATGACTCGAATACATCCACAGTATCACCTGCTTGATCGTAAGAGGCGACTAAAAGGGTACCCTCCTCTTCCGAAGCCCTTCTTCCTCAATATTTCTTCAACTTTCACTTTCTTTGGAAATCTTTGTCACTCTTCTAGATGACACTGTTTCTACTGACTTGGCTGAGGGTCATTCTCTTTTCCTTTTCTCATCCACTTTCTCTATCTGATCTTCCTGGACCATCGTCTACTCTGTTTTCGTCCCAGACATTTCCTTCTATCACGGGTAGACAAGGCTTGTAGCTGTGGTGGAAGCAACTCGTTTAGAGGAGAAAACCCTACACAAATCCTGTAAGTCCAGGTGTAGAAAGGTGGCGGCCCCACCGTTGGACTTAACCTGTGCAGCATCCGTACCGCGGCCAGGGTATCAAAATAATTACTGACAAACTCACAAACAGCTTCGGAAACCTATTTAACTCATCCAATGTTTCATCATCCTCTACTCCCCTTTTTGGGTGACAAATACCTGTGGTACAGTACTCGGGAGAAAGCCAGTTTTGAGATGTGCTTTTGGTCCTACAGCCACCTTCAGCACGCCAGCACTCCACGTTGGAGTTTTGTTAACTACAATCACAAAATTCCTGATTCAAAATTCTAAAACTATTGAATTATTCTGGATATCATAAGAATATCGTCATTCAAAGCTTGAAGCCTGACACCCTTACCTATTCTTAACCCGATCACATCCAACCCATTACCCATTACAGGTGCCTCAGCGTGATAGACATACCGTGATAGATGCAACATTATTATTACACCTGTTCCAAAAATGTCTAAGCTATCAGAACTCATCAGAGCTCTTACAAAAAAGGCCCACATTGTTCTATTCAGTAGGTAGGCCTAATGGT
This sequence comes from Nilaparvata lugens, assembly GCF_014356525.2. Classification (NCBI taxonomy): domain Eukaryota; kingdom Metazoa; phylum Arthropoda; class Insecta; order Hemiptera; family Delphacidae; genus Nilaparvata; species Nilaparvata lugens. Next base: position 53,428,505 of record NC_052505.1, on the reverse strand, counting down.
TTCCGCCATAATGATTTCGGTTCCTCAATATAATTTTTTTCTTAGATGAATGTCTTCACATCTTTCGTATGATAATTCAGCCATTAACTTCGTTTCGGACAGAAACAATCATACTCATACGATGAATTTCCTTTTTCTCTAATCAGTTGATAATGGCATTATATAGCTGAAACATGTTGTGACTAAATAATTTTAAAAAAGGTACTTAGATTTATATTTCCATTTATATTCATATGATCCATATGAATTTGACTATATTCACTATGACGGAAAGTACTATTTTCAATAATCTCATAGTTAGACTACACCCCTTCATGACCCTCTCTCAATTTAATCCTCAATTCCTCCAATTCCCAATTCCCTCCTTCTTTCTATACTTTATCTTCTTACCCCAGTTCTTAACGACTCCTTTTATCTTTTCTTTTCATTCATCCTTACTATTATTCATACTCAGACCGTTACTTCTTCATTATTACTAGAAATTTCTATCATTCTTCATGTGCCCATTGTTTTTGTTCCTCTCACCATCTCCTTTATCTTATTTTTTACTCTCTCTATCTTTTTTTCTTATTTACTGATTTGTTTCTATATTGTAATGGTTCACCTCTTCTCAATAGTTCTCTCTTCATTCAATCCCCTTCTATTCATCCATGTATGATCTGATTCTCTTTGTTCTCCTGTCCTTCTCCCTGTTTCTACCCTGGATACCCTCCTCATTGATAACTCTCCATCTATTCTCCTTCATTACCCTCTTGTTTCTTTTTCGCAAACTCTCCACATTTTCCTCTTCATCATTTCCTCTTTCTCTAACCAAAGTCAATTTCTCCTCTTCCTCCCACTAACTTTCCTTATTACGCTCTTACCGTTCACCTTCATCATTTCCTCTACAAATTATCCCTTTCACATCATTCTCTTCCTCTTTCTATATTCATTTTCATTCAATACACCGATTCTCTGTCTCTTCTCCACAGTTATACAAACCGACCCTTCTTCCCTTTTCATCAGAATTATTGCCACCACCAATGCAACTCACAGCCGGATTTCGTTAGCATAATAATTATATCTTTGTGATGCAAATTAGCGAATGGAAGCCAGCAGTCTCAACTACTGACAGTACTAATATTATTCGTATTAGCCGCGAATTGAAACGCAAACAATGACTTTGGGCGTAAACAGGAACTTCGCAGATTCTCGGAACCGAAAGTACGAAATGATCTTCAGTACACAGTATACACGCTTACAGCTTAAAACACAATCCTGTTATCTACTGCAATACGAGATTGAAAATGAGGGTATGCTATTGTAAAATTCACTTTCAAATCTTTCTCAGATTCACAACTATCAGCTTCAGTTGAATGGGAAAAATTATTGATCGTATCTTCAAGGAATGCAGAATGCATGAAGTGTCTCACTATATACTTATAATATACACAAAAGCAATACTAGTTTATATCAGTTTATCATCAAATACACAGTTTGTTAGTTACACTTTTTGTCTATTGTTCAATACCGTAAATAACAAATTCCGTTCCACTAATAATTGATGGTAAGTCATTTCCTCATGATGATTCAGAATACTGATGAAGAAAAGCTCAAATATGTCCATAGTCATCATGTGGTTCCACAATACAAGCTGAAGCCAAATAGAAAATAATGCTTCTTGGAAGAGTGAAAAGCATTTGATAATACAGGGATTGAAAAATCATGAAATAGATACTAGCATACAGTGATAATTGAACCAGAAATAACATGTAAAGCATATTTCATGAACTTATTAATAACTTTGTCAGCAGCCATATCTTATTCAATCACTCTGACACAATAGCTATTCTTTCGTTTTATAAATGTATCATCTAAGTAACTATTACGATTTACACGAGTTCTCCTGTAGTGTGACCTTATAGAAACCTCATTAATTAGAGATGACAGGAATGCTTCTCAATGGACCATTCAATTCACCATCCAATATGAAGTGATTCTGACTATAATGATAAAATCAGTCTCTCATTCCTTGAAACTAATCCATGACGTGTGATATGCTTGCGTTGCAGCATTCTCATTCCGAAAATGTTTCATTCGCGTTTCACTATCGGGTAATCAGCGTGCCAAGGAGACTCTGTGAGGGATTTGAAGTGTGTTTTACATGTACGCCGGGTACCTGATCTCAAAGACCTGAAGAGACTAGCTAGCGAGGGATTTTCGGTGTTTGAGTAACGAGGTTTGGGGAAATTTCGTCAGGTTTCAAGCAGTTTCAAGTGGGTCTGGAGGTTACTGAGAATTAGAATGCATTGTTAGCAAGGTGATGTGCTAACCTTTGATCCCTCTAATTTCGTGTGTGTTCTAGTTATGTGAACTATAACCGATGAAAGCACTCTGCTGAAACTGTCCATTCATCAATAATTGATCACTAAACTGATAAAATGTCATTAACAGTATTTGAAAAATGCAATAATAGGATTAAAAATAATTTCGAGAAATTGCCAGAGTTGAACTGAAATGATGACTACTCATTCCATTCTTCGATTTCATCTTTATTCCACAGTTTGTACTGTATTGAATTTGGCAATGCTATGAACTACATGAGTGAGACTATAATATTTTTTTGATTCTCAAGAAATATAACGACTTAAAACAGAAATTGCCTGAGCATCTGTAATGTGATAGTCTTAATTCAGGTTTTATCTCAATCTCAATCTCGAGCATTAAAATGTATTAAAATGCTAAGAATAAGATATATGGTACGAAAAATCTTAATCATATTCTCTCCAAAAATCAACAACATTGAAAATCATATGGATCAATGGAATGGTTGGTTTGAAAATATGATCCAGTGAAGTCCATTTTCGAAGAATTATAATATTTTGTTCTACAACTGCGCGTAAAAAAATGATTAAAATACTCAATTCTCCTCGTAGAACAGCTTATTTCTGAGGAGAATCTACTTTTTCGCTCGCTAACCATCTGCGCATGCGCAGTAGATTTTCTTTACGCTTGCTAATCATTTGCGCATGCGCAGAAGAGTTTCTTTACGCTTGCTAATCAGCTGATGATAAGCTGCTTGCCAAAAGTAGGATAGAACTTAACTAAAAAGTCGGTAATTGTACCAGTTCTGCTTAAGCAGCCATGGTGGATATCAGTGAAGACGAATTATTATTGAATCCACCAGATATGAGTGATTTAACAGGTTTGTGCAGTTGTAGAAAAAATGTTGTATGTAATTCGCGCGTAATGCTTCTTTATCGCTCTTGCAAATTATCACGCTCCGCTTCGCGTCGCGTGATAACTGTTTTGCGCGAGCGATAAAGTCGCGCATTACGCTCTTAATACATAAATAGCTATTTCTGTTGTTGAGGATAATAATTATAAATTCTTTGGTAGTTGGTACCTCATCTCAAAGGTAAAATACGCTATATCGTACTATAACATACCAAGATACACTTTTTATCTAGGTGAACTTTACGCTATAAAATGACCGGCATTAATGCTAGAGCGTGGATGCATAGCACCACAATCACTCACCACATGGCACTGACTGCCAAATTGGGGATGCATTTGTGGTGACACCACAGTGTAGCCGCACATCATCACGGGTCACGGTTCACTCAGTCACACTTTCACTCAACCCCAAATCACCGATGCACCGTAACGCCGCGCCACCACAACCCCACCCGCTGGTGCGTCACAAACCATATCACATCACAGCAATCAATTTCCTGTCTAATTCGGAATAAATTCCGACACCGACCACCGAAGGTCGAGGTGTTGGCTATAGGGATGTCTAGTCACCACCTTGCTTCCCAGGCCAGTAATGCATGCACTCTAGTGAGATTCACTACACGTTCTCAGCATCTTCTGTGAGTTACATCAATGCTCTCCAGCTGTTAACCAATGATCAAAGGTGAAGTGAGAAGACATAAGGTTTAACATAGCTAGAGATCGACAAAAGTGAAGCAACATTATAAAATATGTAAATCTAGTCAGATGACATTGTAAGTAGAAGTATTCCAGCAGTTAACCGACAAATGTGAAGCAACATTATAAAATATGTAAATCTAGTCAGATGACATTGTAAGTAGGAGTATTCCAGCAGTTAACCTTATATGAGAGGCTTTTGTTACATTTGGGATGCTGATAAATCTCCTTCTTCTAATTCATACTGAGTGGAATAATTTCATACATTCAAAACTTGATACAACAATGCTACAGGTTTCATCCTAAGTAATGTGGAAGTTACACCGATTAATATTATACAGTGCAATCTATTGCTGAAAGCACTTGTGTTTGATGTAAACAAACAGCAGTTCATATGAGATGGGCAAGCTATTCTGGAGTGCAATCGAGTCGCATGTCTCAGAAGTTAGGAGAGTTGATTGTGTAGCATATTATTTGGCAAATACTCCGATCGTTATTCCGTTCAGTCAACACTCATTCAAAATCAACAAATGTGCCATTTGGAATCTATCGACCTCTACTGATACTGCTGACGAAGCTAATTTGATGAAGTTCATGTTTCTCATGCATGGAATTTTACCTATGGAACGCTCGAGTATAAATGCTAGCGTATAACGCTTAGAGTATAAAGTGGAAGGTGGAGCGATATCCTCACCACTCCATGTCCCACGCTATTGGGCTGACTCATACCATAGAATTGTATCTTCTAGGTTCCTTCCATTTTATTCAATTCCAGTGTCTACTACTCTGTTGATACTTCTGATAGTTCTGCTGTCTGATTGGAAAGTTGTCAACATGAAATGTAATAGGTTTCACATGTCGCTCGAATCAAGACATTGATGGCTGCTATTTGCAATCAATGTGAGCCAGTCCTTTGTTTATTGGAGCAACTCCCTTGTTGAGCATGTCCGGGTACCCAGACAATGATTAGAATCTAGTAATCGAGTCAAATTCACTGTTATCGTCGATCCTCGAAGACTCCCTACAGAGTAGCATGATATAATAATATACCAACTGGAGGGGAAATGCCGGAGAAAACGAGGAGGAAAAAGCTGATGATGTGAGAGGTGATAAAGATGGAGAAGGAGGTGAACGAGAAAGGAGAGGACGAAATTATGAAAGTGCCGGAATAAGAAAAGATGAGGGAGAAGAGTAAGAAGATCAATAAGATTATAATAGAAAATGGTGAAGAAGCGCCCGAACAAAAAGGACATCCAGATAGAGAATGGAAAAAGCGAGGTGGAAAAAAATGAGAAAAGATAAAAAAGTTGATAATACTGAAAACATTTCCTCACTCATTTTCTCAAAAATCTAAGTGGAGATCCAACAAAGCCCCAACAGAATCACACTACTGAATGAAAAAGACTAAGAAATTGTCAAAAAACCACTGATTTATTGATAATTAGAAAGACCGGTTTCGGTTATTACACCATTGTCAATCTCTGATAAACTAAAACTAAATACAAGAGCAGCAGAATTTATACTGGTAGGCGAGTACTGCTATTGGTCGAGGGCATGAACGCCTGCCATTGGCCTAGCTAGACAGTCTCCTCCCCCTCAACGGTGTGACAAAATGGCGGCTTAAGCAACAGAATCGCCATGATAATAAAATTTACTTTGAGTACAAAATAAGAACCAATAAAACAAGTGTGAAAGATAATAAAACAAATATGTAAATGGAAAAACTATTGACTAATGTATGCTTACAATTTTATGATAAAACTAAATTCGTAGTGTTGTACTGGTTGAAATGAATCTGGTCATTTAAACTATACTGGGAATTTTCCTTAATTACTCTTGTTATTTCTAAAGCCTCTAGAATATTCAAAGATCTGCCTTTGTTATTAACATGCAGAAACTCAACATTCTCCTCAACTGTGAACTTGTGATTATTTGTTATCAAATGTTCTGCAAAGTTAGATTCCCCATTTTGTTTATTCCAATCTCTGATGTGTTCTTTAATTCTACTTTTGAAACTTCTACCAGTCTGACCCACGTAACAAGCATTACAATCATCACATTTAAGTTTGTACACCCCGCTTTTATCCCAAATATCAATTTTGTCTTTACTCCAGCTAAATAGACTATTTAAAATCGGTTTGGTCTTGAAAGCAACATGAAATCCATTCCTCTTCAATTCCCTACCTATTTTATCAGATACAAGGCCTAAATATGGGATTGTTATCCAAGTCTTCTCCTCACAGTTTGAGCCTACAAAGCTAGAATTGATTGAAATTTTTCTATTAATTTTACTCAATAATCTGTCCACCATACTTTCTTCATACCCATTTGTGACAGCTATCTGTTTAATTTTAGTGATCTCAATATCAAAATCATGATAGCTCATAGGTATTGTTAGTGCTCTATAGACCATACTATTGAAAGCAGCAAGTTTGTGAGAAATAGGATGACAAGAATGAAGAGGAATGATTACATCAGTATGGGTTGGTTTTCTGAAAATAGAAAACTTGTGAAAACCAGTGCTATGATCTATTCTTAAATCTAGAAAATTCAATACACAATCCTGTTCTACCTCTACAGTGAATTCTATACTCTGATGTAATCCATTCAGATAGGAAAGAAAATTGTCCAGTTGTCTGTTACTTCCTTTCCATAAGCGAATAATATCATCAACATATCGAAACCAGTAAACAATTTTTTTCTTTGAAATGACTATTTTCAATGATTCTACTTTCTAACTTATCCATAGATAATTCAGCTAGGAGTGGTGAGGGGTGACCCCATTGCCAACCCCTCTCTTTGTTCAAAAAATCTATTGTTAAATTTGAAATAATTATGCTGAGTGCATAACTTCATCAATCCTATCAGTTCTTCTCTGAGTGTATGATCATTTATAGAGGCTTCCATTATCTCCTCAGCTCTTTCAAGACTTTCTCCCACCGGAATGTTAGTGAATAAATTAGTAACATCAAATGACACAAGTTTATAGGATGATAGAACAGGAATATGTTCTATATTGTTGACCAACTCCAATGAATTTTTAATACTAAACTTTGGATGAAAACCTGTTAATGACCGAAAGGTGCTATTCAGTTTGTGAGCTAATTTAGAGCAGGGGGAATTAACAAAAGATACCACTGGTCTTATAGGAACATTAGTTTTGTGTAATTTAGGTTGACCGAAAAGTCTAGGTGGATATGGATTCATAACTGTTAGATACTTAGTTTCTTTCTTGTTAAATAATTTGGTGGTGGTGGTCAACTTATTTCTAATCAAGCTATTGATTTTGGTGGTGGGATTGGAGTTAATCTCAATAAAATTGTTATCTGCAATGAAATGGTTTACCTTACTTAGATATTCGTCCTTATCCATTATTACTGTAGTGCATCCTTTGTCAGCTTTCAAAATCATCAGGTCATTGGTTTTCATCTTCTTCTTTAAATTCTTCATGATGTCCGCCGTTTTTGTGATCTCTGGTCGAAGTTCCCTTGTCTTTTCTTGAAGAATTATGTCAGCACATCTGTTAGTTAGTATTTTGTTCTTTGAGGCTTCCCAATTGCTATCAATGCTGCATGCTAGTCGTTCAAGTTGTTGGTTATCCAAATAGTTATGACTACTGTATTTGTTACCTCGTCCTAGTAACTCTGTCTCTGAGGATGGAAAAATTGGACTTGTGAGAAATTAGCTACCCTATCAGCAAACTTGTGTTGATGTTGAATGATAGGCCTATTATTCAGTGTCGGATGTTGATCTTTGAGAAGTTTCTGCAGTTTTTTGTTTTGAGTAACTGTTTTCTCACTCAATCTCCTAAAAAGTTGTTCCCTACATTTGTTGACTAGGAAATCCCACTCAGCCTTGTGCAGTTTGCCTGCCAGTTGTATGTGGAGAATATAAATGTAGAAAGATAATCTATCCCTTATTTTATACCAGTGACTGATCTCCTTCTTAATCCAAAATATCTGGGCGGTTTTTATGCTCTTCTGTGCAATAGTAGAAGTGTTGTTGGTTACTATTGCCACATACTTTGGTATAACCTTCAGTTTCAAGCATTGTCTATTGAAGAAAATGTTCCTTTCTGCTACTCCATACTTGAGTTTCAATTTGAAATATAACTTCACTTGTTCAGCTTGACTTGCTAGTTTCACTTTTTGTGTAGTTGAGAAGTTGATATTGTGGTAATTATTCATATTGAATGAAAAAGACTAAGAAATTGTCAAAAAACCACTGATTTATTGATAATTAGGAAGACCGGTTTCGGTTATTACACCATTGTCAATCTCTTGGACAATTTCTCTTTGACAATTTCTTAGTCTTTTTCATTCAATATGAATAATTACCACAATATCAACTTCTCAACTACACAAAAAGAGAATCACACTACTGTTACAGCAGACAATGTAGCAACACAGCTGTTAAAAAGTGAAAAACCCCATGGCAGGAAGGAACGGACACGACTGAGAAGGAGTGGCAGGAGTGGTAACAAAGAGATTGGAGCGCTGGACCTTCCTTTCTCAGTAGAAGAGCTCAGCCTGGCAATCAGAGGCATGAAAGAAAACAAGGCAGCGGGAACAGATGACATAAGAACAGAACAAATAAAGCATTTTGAACATGCTGTTCTGAAGTGGATTGTACAGCTTATGAATACTTGCCTGAATTAACTGAATATTCCAAAAATGTGGAGACAGGCTAGAGTGGTGGCTTTGTTGAAGCCTGGGAAAGATCCAAGTGATGCCAAAAGCTACCGGCCAATAGCATTGCTCTGCCATCTATATAAGGTCCTTGAGCGAATGATCTTGAATCGTGCTGCAGGAAATCTGGACAGTAAATTGATCAAAGAACAAGCAGGCTTTCGACCAGAGAAATCATGCTGTGGACAAATTTTAAATCTTACTCAACATATTGAGGATGGGTATGAGAAGAAGCTGATAACTGGAGTGGCTTTCATAGACCTTACAGCTGCATATGATACTGACAACCACAGAAAACTGCTCAAGAAACTGTATCACATTACTGGGGATTACAAAATTACAATGGTGATGGGCTGCTTCTTACAGAACAGAAGATTCTGTGTACAATTGAATGGCAGGATGAGCAGATGGCGTACACAGAAAAATGGTTTGCCACAAGAAAGTGTCTTGTCGCCAATACTGTACAATATTTACACAAATGATTTGCCTATCCCCAACAATGCAAGGCATTTCATGTATGCAGATGATACAGCAGTTGCAGTTCAAGAAAATAATTTTGAGGATACCTCTCAAAACCTATCCAGTGCATTAGAAGAGTTGGCAATATATTATGATAGTAACCATCTCAAGCCAAATCCTAGCAAGACACAGGTTTGTGCATTTCACCTGTGAAACCGTGATGCAGGAGTTGAGCTGGATACAACATGGAGAGGTAATAGGCTTGAACACTGCAGAACACCCAAGTATCTAGGGGTGGCTCTAGACAGGACACTCTCATTCAAACAGCACTGCCTTAACACAAAGGCTCAAGTGAGTGCCAGAAATAACATCATCCGGACGCTGACTAATTATGCATGGGGTGCTCATCCTACAACTCTAAGAACATCAGCAATGACTTTGTGCATCTCAGCTGTGAAATATGCATCTCCGGTCTGGAGCTCTTCCTCACATGCGAAGCAAGTTGATGTAGCAGTAAATGACTCTCTGAGGATAGTAACAGGATGTTTGAAACCCACACCAGTTGAAAAACTTTACCCTATTGCAGGAAAAGCTCCACCTCATGTGAGGAGAGAAGTGGCTGCTGATGCTGAGAGAGCAAAACAAGAGAATGATCCCCGCCATTCAATCCATGATTATGTCCAGCTAGACCGTCGGCTCAAATCAAGGAAAAGTTTTATGGCAAGAACAAAGGCACTTGACCAATCAAAAGAAGAGAGCCGCTTAAACAGATGGAGAAATGTGCTGAACCATCAATATCAAATAGCGCCATATGGAAGAATAAGCGCTGGACATAATCTGGACTACACGATTTGGAGGAATCTCAATAGAATGAGAACCGGAGTACCCAGATGTAAGACCAATATGTTGAAATGGGAATACTTCCTGGCGGGAACGCTCTATGTGAGTGTGGAGTGAGACAGGATCCGGAGCATTTAATGGTCTGCGGGATACTTCAAGTGACATGCACTCCTGATGATTCGATAACAGCCAATGACAAAGCCGTAAAGGTGGCTACACACTGGAAATCCAGTATATAGACTGGTTTATAAATTTTTCTACTCACTTCATTGATATTGTTGATGCTTTGTTGAATTTATGTTATGGTTTAAATAAAAGTGGTCTGACCTGGACACGGAAATGAACGAACTCATTTGCTCATTACTGATTGTAGTGCAAATTCAAGGAACATGGGTGGTGCATCAGAGCACAGACTCAATCACAAACACAAATTTGGCACAAAGTTGATTTGGCAGACATTGCAAGCACTGGTGCAGAGTTGGTCTATAAACCCCTTTTTCCCCTCGCACCTATTTTCTTGCACATTCCACTCATCCCTCCACTCCATCTCTCCTGTTAATCCTTTAATATCCCCTGGATTGTCCGCCTTAACTCTCCTCCCTTCAGCCCTTCTGTTGACTCATCGCCAAGATTAGTTAATTGCATTCTGGAAGTGCAGTCTACAAGATTTGTCCCACTCTTGCACAATATATCTTGCATGCATCCCATACATGAATTTAGTACATAATATAAGAGTACTGTCTACTATTCATCTTGTCGACAAACTATTGCACACTGTATTCAACGAGTTGTAAACTTGAAAGTTGAATAACTTACATTGTTGTGAGAGCTGGCTTGTGAGGTTTGCTATCGATCGTCTTAGCTCAATGTGGTCGTGAAGCTGAAGTGAGATTCACTCTACATAACTGTCAGCTCTACAAGGAATATTTCTATATTTCTAATAAACATTAGATAGAAAACATTTAAACATTAAAACATTGAACATTTTAACATTTAACATTTAAACATTAAACATTTAACATTTAACATTTAACATTTAACATTTAACATTTAACATTTAACATTTAACATTTAACATTTAACATTTAAACATTTAAACATTTAAACATTAAACATTTAACATTTAACATTTAACATTTAACATTTAACATTTAAACATTTAACATTTAACATTTAACATTTAACATTTAACATTTAACATTTAACATTTAACATTTAACATTTAACATTTAACATTTAAACATTAAACATTTAACATTTAACATTTAACATTTAACATTTAACATTTAACATTTAACATTTAACATTTAAACATTTAACATTTAAACATTAAACATTTAACATTTAAACATTAAACATTAAACATTTAACATTTAACATTTAACATTTAACATTTAAACATTAAACATTAAACATTTAACATTTAACATTTAACATTTAACATTTAAACATTTAACATTTAACATTTAACATTTAAACATTTAACATTTAACATTTAACATTTAACATTTAAACATTAAACATTTAACATTTAACATTTAACATTTAACATTTAACATTTAACATTTAACATTTAACATTTAAAATTTAACATTTAACATTTAACATTTAACATTTAACATTTAACATTTAACATTTAACATTTAACATTTAACATTTAACATTTAAACATTTAACATTTAACATTTAACATTTAACATTTAACATTTAACATTTAACATTTAACATTTACATTTAAACATTTAACATTTAACATTTAACATTTAACATTTAACATTTAACATTTAACATTTAAACATTAAACATTTAACATTTAACATTTAACATTAAACATTAAACATTAAACATTTAACATTTAAACATTAAACATTAAACATTAAACATTTAACATTTAAACATTAAACATTTAAACATTAAACATTAAACATTTAAACATTAAACATTAAACATTTAACATTTAACATTTAACATTTAACATTTGAACATTTAAACATTTAAACTTTAAACATTTAAACATTAAACATTAAACATTAAACATTAAACATTTAACATTTAACATTTAACATTTTAATATTTCAACAATCTAACATTCTAACATTTCAACATTTCGATTTTTTTAAACATATAACATTTTAACATTTTAACATTCAAATATATAAACATTAAGAGGAATGCCAAACAGTCAACAACTTGAATCTTACATCTCACTTTGCTCGGTAATAACGAGTGAAGCTCGGTGCCCCGATATTTATAGATGAACCGACTAGATCAACCTTATCTGATTTGTTGACATGACCAATGATATATTATATCATTATAATTTAATTTCATTCAATATCCATTTTCTTTTTCAATCAGAGTACCCATATCAAAATTCTCAAAGCTAAAAACTGAAAATCCGACTTGAGGCATGGTTTCTCAGGCTGCATCACATTTTTACAGTTTTAAGTGATCAGTGAGTGTTATTCTGTAATTAAATTTGGTTTGTGAAAAATCTAAATTCGAAATTTTCTCTTTTCGAATGTCTGGACTCGAAATTGGAATACAAAAGTGAATGGAACATAGCCTTCTCCTTGGACTACCGTATTTATAGTTAGTGTATACATCAAAATTCGTGGAAGAAACAGTTTTCATCTTGGAGAATTGATTCTCCAATCAATTGAAAGAATTGTGTTCTGTATATCAATAAATACATATTTTAGACTATGCTTTTATGCTTATATTCTTTTGTTTTCCAGAGGGAAGCTCAGTGCCTTGATATTTCTTATGATAAGGCATCTCCGGGAATCATGTGATCTGAAAGTGCTCTACCCTAAACTGAGATTACTCCCGGTGATGAAATATAGAAACTTTGTCTCTCATATTAACCATCAATCTTTAAAATCATCACATGCCATATATCACTTCCCCTTGTGTGTTGTTTAGTTTCCATTTGCTCGGAAAAAGTCTCAATTTGCGGTGTTTTTGGGTGGATTTACTGGGGAGGATTGAACGTTTCCGGAATTAACGTATAGCGGTGTTTGTCGAAGTTTGCAAAGCCTTTTAAAACGGCAACGAATGAGTTTCCACTTGAAGTGTTTTTGTTCGGAAAGAGATTTGGCGAGAGAAAACTGTAAGTTGAATGGACAAGAGTGAGAAAGATAGAGAGGGAGAGTGAAAAACAGAATGAAAGTGTAAGAAATGAATAGATGGGAGGAGTGAACGGATATTGAGAGAGAATGGGAGAAGAAGAAAAATAAATGAGATTGATAATAAGATGAGGAGCGGGAGGAATAAAATATGTGTGGCTGAGGAAGAGAGATAAATATCATGAGTATCAGGGAAAATATGACGAGAGGTGAAAAAGTAGAAAAATAATACAATATATCACTTACTACGGGAGGAGGAAAGAAGAGATGAGAGAAGAAAGAAAGGAGCAAGAGGAAGAGAGTGTAGCGAAGGAAAACATTATGGTGAAAATAATAGCAAAGGATGAGGATAATTATGGGAAACAACGTGAAAAAGATAGAAAACAGGGAATTCGTGGAAGTTTATGGGGATGTGAAAACGGTTTCCTCTGTTCTTAGATATAATCTCTTGTGAACAAAGAAGTAGAATAGATGAGAATAGCTGAAGAAGAAGAAGAAGTGTATAGATGAAGTGTATGATGATAGGCGATCGAAAAAGTGGGAAATGTATTATTGAGACAAGATTATGAAGATAGAAAATTTAATCCGTAGGGAAATTTTATGTCAAATGGGAAGTAAAATGTGATAACAGGTAGACAGGAGAGACCTCGAGAGAGGGATATGAGGAGGAATGGAGAGGTGTGTTTTGATGGGCAAGAGGAGAAGGGAGAAGAGGATTGAGTTTAGTTGTTAAGTAACAATAAGATAAAAGAAGAGTATCGAAGAACTTGAGACAATAAACGCTGAGAAAAGTATTACATGAGAGAGAGAAGAGAACCAGTGAATTAAAGAGAAAATTCTTCATAGTGAAGAGAGGAGAAGGCAGAAATAAAGTGAATGTAAGCTAAAAACACCAAACTGAATAGCTGTGGTATGTGGTGGTTGTAACGATAAGAAATACCACTGTTTTCCAGTAGCTATCAGGAAAACCGTCGACCAATGTTTTAACTCTTTTCAATCGAAATGAATTGTGTGGTCTCCATCTCCTCGTTCCCTTTCTCCTCCACCACCTCCTTGTTCTCCTACTCTTCCATCTCCTCCTCGCATTCAACTGCGATCGATACTTCCGACTTTGAGAGTTTTTCTGGTTGCTGTTGAGTATATTTTCAAAATACATCAACAACATAAAACACTCTTGTAAGGTTTGTTTTTACAAAGGTTGAAGCTTCATGAACTGATTTCGTTTGTATGGAATATTATTGTCAAATCGACGAATACTTTCTGAGATCCTTCTATATAAATTTCTGCTATTCATTTCACAGGATGGCGTTTTATTATTGGTAATTTCACTGCAGTATCAACTTACTAGATTATATCGTATGTATGTCGACAAAATTATAAAATCATTTGAATCCTTATTGTTATGCTTATTATTGTAGGAGTTCAGTCTGCTTATGTGGATATAAATGGATAAATTTCTCCACTGCATCATTACCATCTGATTTTTAATATTCTGAGCTCCTTCTCTTATTCAACTACAGAAGGAGCACTTTCTCTTCTTGTTTTACTTCGTGATTCAACCCAAAACCGATGTGGCTATGTGGAATTGGTTTGAATTATATTTAAATATGATTCATGTTAATATTGGCGTTGAATTTTATGTGTGGAAAATGATTACTGATGAAAAAAATGTTTAGATCACTATCCTGTAGTTAGTCGTCAACCAATATTGGAGTAAACACTGAGGAGAATAGAAATGCAGTTTAGAGCTCATCACTGAGTACAATCTAAGTGAATTTTGATTGACCGTCTACTAATGCTGAATTTTCACATGCTCCTAAAACTACATCATTTTTCAATTCCCATCATCCATCTCACGAAAAATTATAATGAATATTGCATTATTTCAAGTTGGAAATCTCAATTTATGATTGATATTCTCCTGCATACTCCTGAAAAAAGCCTTGCTCAAATTTAAATAATAGGAGTTTCTAATCTATAGAATTTCGTATACTATTCGGACTTTTTTGTCACAGGTAAATTTCTGGTGCTATTCAAATAACGAAACTCAGATCACAGGTATGATGGCAAATACTGATTTTTCATAAAATACTCTGAAAGAATATCTTAAATAATTGATTATGTATTAAAAGGAAATTCCACCAATATATTGCAAGCATCCAATCTTAAAATTTTAATAGCCGACGTGTAATAAATTGGAATGCCAATTTTGATCTATTTAAGTGGTCTTTCAATATGTTTTGATAATATTGAAAATTGAATGTTTTATCTCTCAATTTTGGCTAATGTGCCCTGACTGTGTAATAAGTTGAATTTGATAAGAAAGCAAAATCGCTAATTGTAAGGATTTTATAGGTCTCGAGCAAACAGCTGCTCTATTATCGCTGGGTGCGATAGCAACAAGTGAAAGATTAGATAATAACGGGTATCCTGGCTAAAATTAGAACAGCCAAATAGAAAAGAATTTTATTCGCTATTCATTATATTATATAAAATATTGGAATTTTGAGGTTATAATACTTACTGGTCGGCAACCTAAATAATCGATCAAGCCGTGTAATTTGAAATCTAGCCAGACACCTTTGGCAAAACTTTGTTGTAAATAAATACCATTCAACTAGAGGATTTGGTAACCACTTGCAACTTCTTGTAAATGGAAAAACAGCTTAAAAAGTTTATAAAAATTTATTATATGTTATGAGCATGTACAAAACACATAGAATAAATAAGAATATTGAGGAAGTATGTATATTCAGTAGGTGCATGGATACATCTATGAATTTTGGATGAACCAATCAAATTGCAGTAGTTGGTGGGCGGCAATAACGAGCCGATTCAAATTTAACCATAGATATTTATATAAATGATAAAAATTTATAAGTTATCGCTACTTAGTTTATGTACTGGATGTAATCTGAGTAATTATAAAATTTAATACCTAAGATATAGGTAATAACTTAGCAGATTGGCACGGACTATTTGATCTATTTAATGGCGTAGTTACTGAATATTTAAATGTATGCAAATTTGGAAGTTGGAAGTATGATTGTAGAAAATAGGGGTGGATCAGAGCCCACTTGCTTGCCAGATGCTGCCATGGAACGCCACCAAATTTTATAGAGCACAAGTCCCTTTTTGTTAAATTGTACGTTTGAAAGGTTTAAAGTTTAAATTCATCAATTAATTTTTTATAAGACTTTGTGATGCTGTATTAAAGCCTAAGTCATTCAGATATCTATTTATTTCCTTGGAGAAGACGACTTCGGCCACCAGAAAATCCAGGACGATAGGAAATTCGGATCACCACCATCATCTTGGGAATTCCAGCACATGAGTGAAATTTATCGAAATATATGAATTTAGGGCGCCCTCAGTGCTTCGAGTGAAACAAGATTAAAAAGCTAGCTCGTCGAAAGGTTATAAATAGCAAAATTAATATGGAAACTTGTACAAGTCTTAGAAAGTACAAAAAGCATATTTTATTAGTTAAGAATATTATATCATATTTATATGTCTAAAGATGCACGGATGAGAGGAATATTTAAATGTAATGTTGTAATATATATATGCCCACTCTATCATTAATTTTGTTAGCAAATTATCAAGATATAAATGTAGCTCATGTTCACTGGATAAATTGATTTATCTAATCCCACCAGAGGCCGAACCTTAAGCCCTGAGATATATACAGGGTGTCCCAGATAAGGTGTAAATCCCGGCTACCATAGATTCTACATGCAATTTGCAACAAAAAATGCTCTGTAAAATTTTCTCCTATCGACCTTCGTTTTCGAGATATATCGATTTTTCGATATTTTTCAAGTAGGCGTACTTCCAGTCATTAAATCGTCAATATCTCAAGAATCATTAGTCTCAAGTGAATTTAAAGGACATCGTTGAAAAGAGGACAAAAATTCACATTGATTTGAGGTATAAAACATGTCAAAGTTGATCATTGAGTTGTAATTTTTAGCGGTCAATGTTGAAAAAGAGTGATTATTGAAGTTTTTTTGAAAACTTCAGACACATTTTTCTCGATTTTTTTCCAGAGTACGAAATGATTTTCATAGCGCAAAACTTCCTTTTTTGATTATCTTCCGAATGAGAACAAAAACAGGTGTCTAGCTCAAATCCTCGAATCAGAATTTCAGTTTAAATACGATTTTTCAATTAAAAACGAGACTTATCTTGTTTGAGTGTGAATAATTGTCTACAATTTGATAGCTTTGTGTCGAGTGATTGAGGGCGTAAAAATACTTTTTCTATGGGAAATTTGGCTGAGAAATTCAATGAAACTGGTTAGAAGTTCGTATCTGCACTTGTTATTGAGATACAAGTTGAAAAAATTTCAAAGTCGAGTTAAAATCTAAACTTTTCAAACTGTTTTCTCTTGATTTTTTTTCACAGTAACAATATTATTTTTCCAATAATGAAAAGGCTTCGCCATTCTATGAACTATCGAATGAGTATAAATTTTCCAGGAAAATTTTCAAAACTAGAGTGTTAAAAAATGAAAATTTTCAAGAAGAGCACCTCAGAAACAGCTTTCTTGGTGATTCCTAGGTAAAACATGTGTTAAGTCTGTGACAAAGTTCATCCTCCAATGAATATTTTTCATCCACTATAATGCATCAAATCAAATCCATTTATTTTCCATAAAAAATACCTGAGTATAATAATTATCATGTCATGTAGTATTCTCTGTGGCCTAATGATAGGCCTACCTGTTTTGTGCTCTCAATAACTCTCATTATCTGTCCCAGCCTAAACATATGCCTACATTGAATATTAGAAGGTTAAAAATAAATTAGTTAATTTTTTAAAATTTTTATTCTAAAATTATCATGAATCATTAACATCAATTGGAAGTATTGTGGATATAGTCCATATGAATAATCATTGTCCATTGATTAAATAAAATTGATATACTGTATTCAACGAAATTCAAAATATCCTCCATTATTCTCTCTGCACCTTCTACTACGTTGCAAGATACTCCCACTTGCCCGTCTGACTTCGTTGGGCCTCGTTCTGACGTCATCGAATGCTAATTGGGAAACTGGACTATTGACTGGAAAGACATCATTATCGACCGAAAAAACTGTTTGAAAAGTTTAGATTTTAACTCGACTTTGAACTTTTTTCAACTTGTATCTCAATAACAATTGCAGATACGAATTTCTAACCAGTTTCATTGAATTTCTCAGCCAAATTTCCTATAGAAAAAGTATTTTTACGCCCTCAATCACTCGACACAAAGCTATCAAATTGTAGACAATTAATCACACTCAAACAAGATAAGTCTCGTTTTTAATTAAAAAATCGTATTTAAACTGAAATTCTGATTCGAGGATTTGTGCTAGACAACTGTATTTGGTCTCATTCGAAAGATAATCAAAAGAGGAAGTTTTTGCGCTATAAAAATTATTTCGTAACCTGTGAAAAAAATCGAGAAAAATGTGTCTGAAGTATTCAAAAAAACTTCTCAATTATCGACTTTGGCATGTTTTATACATCGAATCAATGTGAAATTTTGTCCTCTTCTCAACGATGTCCTCAAAATTCACTTAAGACCAATGGTTCTTGAGATATTGACGATTTAATGACTGGAAGTACGCCTACTTGGAAAATTTTGAAAAATCGATATATCTCGAAAACGAAGGTCGATAGGAGAAAATTTTACTGAACATTTTTTGTTGCAAATTGCATGTAGAATCTATGATAGCCGGAGTTCACACCTTATCTGGGACACTCTGTATATATAGGCTATATTAATATTTGAGATTTGTGATATATCAATTGATTATTTTTATTAATTTGGAAAGAAGATATATATTGAGATTTTCAAATTGACAATCGGCAGCAAGTCGATATCTGAGCTGCATAAAATAAATGCATATGATTAATGATTCTAAAAGCACATGGTAACGTTTCGTGCTAAAAAACTAGTGAGCTAATCTGTGATACTTTCTTTTTTGATATATATTTTGTTCTTTTTTTTCTATTTTTGCTTGTTACTCTATACATATCTATATTTATTTATTCGTTGATTTTTGTGTAATATACGTATATAAATTTTTATGGTGTATCCTTTATTTGTTTCCCTACTTCCATGCATGACCAATCTCATTTTTATTTATCTAGTTGCCAGTATTGGAATATTAATAAGATTACCAACCGAATATATATTCTTCACCGAATAAGTTGGTTGAGACAGCGATATACAGCGTTGATAGTCAAATCTTTGGAAATAATACGTTCCAGAGATTTATATAAATTATCCAGTACCATTAAATATGACCAGAAGAGTATCAAATTTATAGCTTTAAGTTGTAGCAGTGCAAATTCTCGCATCCATACTTTTTTCGAATTTCGACAAATCAGTCACAGAAATTTTGAACTGTTGGAGCAGCCGACATCAGTAACCGGCAAGAGCAGATAATTGCGGGAGCTCCTGGGCGAGCCAGTAAAATTTGGTATAATTAATATTCTAAGAACCACAACAAGGGTTATATAATTTATTACTCATGCTCTATCGACAGCAGCCAAGCAGGGGAACCTGTTATTGAAAGAAATAACGTGACAACTGTAATTCATTTATAAATGATTTATGCATCACAGATCTCAGATTTCCAAATTCATGACCATAGACTAGAGGATGATAAAATCTCAGGATATAAAGAATGGAACATGAAATTAATAATTATTGTACCAAATTGTAATGAATTATGAATCTGGTCATACAGTGATCGACTTTACATTGCTTGACAGTGGAGGACTTTTAGCGAAAAATAGGCTGAAATTGACCACAGTAATCCTAGATCATAATGACAAATCGTTTGTAAACAAATCAACTATTATAACTCATATCTGAGGCGAATGAAGATAATCATGCTGGATTGTATACTCGCAAATAGATGTGAAATGATATGACACAAAGATAACAACATGAGGATTGAAATGCATAATTGCTGTGTACAATAATAATTGTGGTAGGATTGGGTATCTAGTGAGTGGTAATAGAGATCACTACAATGTACACTGGAGCTTATCAGAATGTCAATCAAAATGTGTTCACATCATGGAGCGAAATGTCGTTTGCTCTATTATAGCAGTGAATGTTTTGACAGCGTTTCGTTTTACCATGTTTTGACATAGAGACTGAAGTAGCAGTAATTACTATTATGATGTTAAGTGAGATGGATTTCGTAGATCTAACTAGACCTAATGACATTCCGATCTCCAATGACATTATGTATCTGCACACGAAACAACCCCAACTCAAAATAGTGGCTTTTCAATTTTATGCACCTTCTGCATCATTTCATCCTGAATCAAATAATCTTAATTTCCACATTCATTTCTCGATTCTGAACAGAGTATAAACAAGAATAGAACTTCCATGGAAGATGCCAAGCACCTTACAATAATAAATTCATCACCTAGAGAATTGTATCCTATTACTACTTATCTGAAATGTATGAATAATGTTCTCCACACAGAACATCCACATGAGATTGAAAAGGAGATCCTGTCGTATACGAATTCCATTGCTGAATGTGGACTCTTAAATTTTCTGCTCGATACATGTCTCTTGAGATCAGGTACTGTCAATCATCCTTTTTTACATTACAAGAAAAAGAAGAAGATTATAATAATTTATCAGTTATTAGGCTACTATTGAACCAATAATTTGCTGATATTCCGTTATGCTGATGTATCATTATTTATAGATACAGTAATCGATCATTTAGAATAGAACAAATTCAAAATAATTCAAGAATGTATGAATTCAATAACAAACAAAACTTGAAAATTCAAACTCTGGAAAAAACTGAAATCTGAGACCAAGATATCATACTAACTCTCTGGAACTTTGACGTGAAATATTTTCGTAGAATTCCAGAGAATTTCAAGATTACCATAATTATAGTACATGTGATAGTATACAGTACACTATTTTTCAGTGACAGTAGATTCTTCCTGTCTTCCAGGACACTGAAATTGATTTATTCGGAGCTTTCAAAACTTTCCATGCCTTTGTAATTGAATGTAGCAGATAAATATTGTTCACAAACAAATTGAAAAACAATGATCAAATTGTCAATATTCACTTCATTCACTTACAAGACAGTGTAATAATGTACCCGTTTCAACGCGAAACTCCTGTATAGTGAACAAGTACAGACAATATCCCTCGATATGTAAGTCGTAGATCATGATTTCGATCAAAAATCTAAAATATTCTCTCAAAGAAAAAACGTGTTTGAAGTTGTGTGGCGATATAATGAGTTCCGTTCAGCTCTGATTATTTTATGAAACTACAAAACTGTCATTTGATAGTGAAAAGATACTATTTCTTCAACCACTTGTAATATCAATTTTGGATTCTGAATCAACAGGAGAGAATTAGTTACAGAAATATTGGTAGGACGTTTACAATCAGAAGCTTTTTTCAAGAAACACATTCAAGGCTGAATTCGATTCAAATTACACGTCCTGCATTCTTATTTCCTTGGTGTATTTTTCCCCTCACGTGGAGTGATATCATATTATTTGTGGAACGCGTCTTGAATACTAAGTACAGCTCAAGTATGATCTCAGTCACGGAACCTAGAACACATAGTTGACCCATGTTGGTGTGCGTTATAGAAACGCTAAACTTCCATTTTCCGGCGCTATATCAAGTTCCATCCCGTGCAAGATTCTTTCCCCAAGAATACACATACACGATTCACGTTGTTGCTTATCTTATCTCCACATACGCGCGCGCACTCTCACACACACATATCAGTGTTAGCTGCAAAAAACGACGAGCTGAATATGAAACAGCTAGCTCTGGCGAGCTTATAGCTCTTAGTCATTCGACTCGCCTTCTCACTCCAAGTTATAAATATATTAGAGCCACTCAAAAAACTGAATGCAATTTCGCTTCACTCACTTTGCAGCATGCTTGCGAAATTGCCTTCTTCAACTCCTCTTATCAACATCGTCATCAGGAAGTGTAATTTGAGTATTTGTAGTGGGCTCTTAGCCTATAAAATACTTATACTCTATACAAGTTCGAATTCTACTCCTTTATGACGAACTATAACCAATGATTGTGTCGAATTCTTGAGATCCCTTCAAAATTCGTGAATGTTATTGGGAAAAATAAGATTGAAAAAAGTATTTTATGAAAGGAAGTGATAGATAGGATAGCACTACCATATCCCTCTATAGGCTGCACATTAACTCCAACTAATAAGCATATTATAGTTATAGTTTTAGTTACATTATACAGTTATAATTAAGCTATAGTTATATTAGTTATGTCCTCTTGTTTATTTTTAATTTTGAAAAAACTGTGTTTTTGATATTGTGATCAAAATGTAACATTAATGATTTGAACCTTGATATTCACCATTTGTAATCAATTATTGATGACCTGTTTCTGTAAATGTAATTATTTGAAAAAACCTCGACTTACCCCTCGAATGATACAACTAATTGAGCTAACAAAGTGAAATAATCATTTCAATAACCACATCAAAAAAATTTCAAAAAAAGGGGCGATCCACCAGTTTCCTGACGGGAACACTGTAGAATAATGTTGTTGCGCAGCATTGAATTTGATGGTAGAGCAAACATTTGGTTTTATTAATTTTTCAACTGAATGATTAATTCGGAATTTGAAAGAAAATCATTTTTATTATGAGTCAGATTCATTTTATTTGTTGTGATAACGAATTTCTGTAGAATGAAAAATATTTTTTTTACATATTTTGACTTTATGGAATTAGTTACGCTGCATCTATTTCAATACAAAATCAATTAATTCAGGTTATGTAGTTTTGAGAGTTTAATCAATTTGAAATATAAAAAAATTGTTCTCAATGATTTCTCATGACTTCAATCTGAACTTCATTTTGACTTGCTATTATTTAGTATAATTCATTATTTCAAACAGGATACAAGACATAATTTTGAATTTCTAAAAACAAAAACAATATGAAATAATAAAAAATTGAAACTAGAACGATACCCTTATACTGTTGATGTCCATTCTAAGTTGCCATGGTCTGAATGGAAAACCATAGGGATGTCCAGCCAAGGGTCAGCTCGGTCTGTTTCTAGATGTAGGTGATAGAAAAAGTGTGTGGAGGAAACGTATTCAGAAAAAATGAAAATCTATTTCCACTAGCTGGCTGGAGGGGTGACTAGAATGTGGGGGAGCCCAACTACAACCTCCGCTCAGCGTCTTTACCTTGTCAGCCAAATCTCTCTGATCAGCTTTTGTTTTAAAACTGGAATTAATTCTCTTCTTAAAAAGGAAACTGTTATGTTTGGGGGTTTGTCAAGCCTTCTGGTTTATGACGAAAATCAATAAAGTAGGAAATGAACTATTTCAGAGGCTTTTTGATGGCTTTCCATGGATAAAAAGGTGAGTTCAATGGAATAACAAAGTTATTTTCAAGAAACTAAAAAGTGAAGAATGTTGAAATATACGAATGAATCGCTGCAGAAAGAACGTGAAATTCGAATAAATGAGATTCAGTTACAGTGAGGAAACCGGCTATATTGCAAACGATCGTCGCTCTCTCTCTCTCTTACTCACTCCTTCTCTCTTTCTCGTTCACTAATCCTCTCTCCAGAGTTATTTCAAGAGTCACTTGGCTCGTCGCGAAATAGGTAATTAACAATTTTCCAGCTGAGCTTCGGCTTAAATGGATTACAGATACATTCCACCACTCAGAATAAAATTAGTGTGCACTTGAAGTGCCTTAGTGGAGCAGCACCTTGTAAAACAGTGCTCGTTGTGTTATCAAGCATCTAGAAATATTGAAATTAATTGAGTTTTCTGTACAATATTGAAATATCAGATCTATTGATATGTATAATGAGGTTGTTATCGATTATTACTTTCAAAGTGAATTTCAATATAATAATATAGTCGTTTCCAAGCAATAGTCTTGTTCACCGAACGTAGTGAGGTCTATGTTTCAACTCGGATTTTCTTTTGTCTGTATATGCAACGAATCTTCATATCATAAACCTACTTTGTTCCAAATTTCGTGAAAATCGTTTTCGAGATCGTTTGAACATAAATATATACCCATATAAACACATAACCATATATCCATATAGTAGACTGATAATGCCGTTTTAGAATGATTTTTTGTGACTTTTTGCCCCCTCCCCCTTCCCACCACACCCATCCTACGTGAAGTCTATTTTCGAGGAACTTCAGGCATTGAAGGAGGAGAACAAACAGCTGCACGATAGAATTCGTGAGCTGGAGGTGTCTTGTCACCTGAAGGTCGACGACCTCGAGCAATATGGGCGCCGACATTCCATACATATTTTTGGGATCCCGGAGAGCGACAAAGAAGACACGGACCTGCTGGCGCTCGATGTCTTCAACAAGAAGCTGAACGTGCCCGTGACTCTAGCGGATGTCAACCGCTCGCATCGCGTTGGAAGGCGTCAACCATCTCAACAAGGGCAAGCTAAACCCAAGGACCGACCCATCATAGTTCGACTCTGCAGCTACCAGACCAGGAAGATGATCTTCGACGCTAAGAGGAAGCTGAAGGGTTCTGGCGTCACCATTCGCGAGGATCTGACTGCGGAACGTCTCAAGATTCTCAATGCTGCGGCCGACCGTCATGGGCACAGGAATGTCTGCTCATCTGACGGGAGGATTAAGATCTCTATCGGCGAGGGAGGATCCAAGAGGGTCCACACAGTCGAGAGGATGACCGACCTTCAAAAAATAAAGGTAAATTAAATCATTTCAGGATTCGATGACTAAGGTGCCCTTCACTACAATAATAGGAAATTCGTATTAACAGATTTCACAGTAGATATACCTCAGCATTTTTCATGAGCTGTCTTTCTGTTCTATAAATGAATCTTTCCACTACTATTCATGATTGTATACAAGGCAATTATTTCAAATGGAAGAGATCCACATTTGTTAATACTGATTAATAATTTATCTTGATATTAATTCCCAAAACTACATTCAATGCATCAACTACTTTACTCCAGAGGGTACTAAGAAAATCATTATCTCTATTCTTACTAATAATTACATCTCTTACCAAAATTATTTCCATAATTAATAATTTTCGAAATGCTGAATTCAAAATAAATTGAATTATTAACATACGTTATAGATATAGATGTAATCTATAGGTATAGATAGTAATCTCTTCTATATTAGGTGTACATAATGATATCTTCTACTATTGCCACAGCTCGAACAATAGAAGCTAACGTGTGAAGAGTTATTGATAGAACAGAGGGGTGGGTAGTCTGTTCATATGCTTATAAAGGGGCTGTGTTCCATTTAATATTATCTTAGACATTCATCACTAAAATATTACAGTACTCAATTTACTACTTATATCGTTATTGCAACTCCCAATAGTTGATTACACTTCTAATACTATATAATACTATTTAAATTTCACCGTTCAATCCTATTTAAAACTCATCTAAAATAATCTGGCTCTTTCTCAAGCGTCTCCTCTACTTCTTATTTTTCTTTCTCATTTCTCTTCTTAATCTTATAGTTATCATGATTACTAGAATATTGTTGTAATTTTGCAATGTGATTTTTGTGACTTGTAACTTTTGCAATGATGATTATCATTCTTTTCTATTCTTCTTCGTCTTCTTCCTCTTCTTCTTCTCCTTCTCTTTCTTTTTCTCTTCTTCTTCTTCTTCTTCTTCCCTTGATTGATTCAAGATCACAATACGATGTTCTGTTTCTTATTCTATAGTTCAGTTTCATAAGTTCTTCTCAATTGTGCACATTCCTTCTTTCTCTTCTCTTCTTCCCTATTATTATCATTATTTTCCCTGTGATTTTCCCACTAGCTATCCAGCATGTTCAAATGTTTATTTCTCTTTCTATCTCTATTTCTCTTTCTACCTATCCTCTTTCTATCTGATTACTTTCCACTAATATCCATATTTATATTCGGTTCTTTCTCACATTAAATCATACTATTCCTCTTCCATTTCATGCAAATATTATTCATTATCAGTTGTATTATGTATCTTTTCTCAATTGATAACTTTCTTCAAAGATTTTTCGTTTTTCTGCTGGCTTTTTCTTCTCTTTTGCAGTTTTTAATGGATCCCATTTCGCTCTATCTCCACCTTGAACACGATCTTCCACTACCGGATTCCATCTCTCTCTATCTCTAATTGGACTCGATTTTCCACCACTGGATTTCATCTCTCTCTGTCTCCACTTGGACTCGATCTTTCCACTACTGGATTCCTACTCGCACAATCTTCACTTTGACTCGATCTTCCACTACTGGATACCTTCTCGCTCTACCTCCACTCGGACTCGATTCTTCCACTACTGGATACCTACTTGCTCTATCTCAACTTGGACTAGATCTCCCACTACAAGTTCTTCCTTAATCTTCATCTTATTCACCATTAGGATTATTCATCACCGTAACTCCACAGATCACAACATCTACTCTTATTGATGTGTTTAGTGAATTTTTTGAACTAGTGTTTTTAAAATAGTGAAGGGAGCCGAACTGTCAAGGCATACAGGATGCACTCGAATCAAGAGACTTTTTCATTTAGGTTAAGTTTTATCAGTTTCATCACCATTTTCCCCGTCATGTGTCGTTCTGAGGTCGGTTCACGATTGGTTTGCTGCTTCCATGATGCCTCTCACTGACACGTCAGCTCGCTCGCCCTCAAGTAGGTATGATTATTTCAGTAATAGTAATAATGACGCAGGTATGTTTTGGCTTTCAAATCTTCCTTTGCAAAAACAGCAACTCCCCCACCATTCTTATGAAGCCTATCATTCCTGAATATGCTAAAGTTATCAATGCGAATAGCGTTCGACGATATCGAAGGCTTCAGCCATGTTTCAGAGACCAACATCACATCACAGATCTGTGTGCCAAACAAATCACGGAATTCATCAATGTGACACTGCAGTGACTGCGCATTCACATGACATATTTTTAAAAAATTCTTGTGGGGCAAAAAAGCTTGTTCAATGAAGCCCTTTGTGCTTGGCGTGGCTGCACTATCATCTGGAGCTACACTCATGAGAATGATGACAAGACCAAGAGCCAGGACACATGAAAACAAGAGTCGAGCTAATCAATACATAGTTGATGTAATAAACGAAGCATTCAAACCACTCATACACACACGCACACACACATACATACGTTATTATAAAATTAACTGAGAAAAGTAAGTCACCAATCATAATGACAGAAGGTTCGAGCAGAAACTGAACTGTAATTTATATATAGATTATAAAAGCTGGATATAAGAGCTTGTCAACCATTACTAGCTTCAAAGCAGAAGATTCTTGACGAACTAAAGAATAAGAACGTGCTAGTCAAGAACCCAACATGAGGAACAATTATAATTTATGATAATAACGAAACAGTGGATAAGATCTAGAGTAATTAACTGAAGAAATGTAAAATAGAGGTTACTATAGTTTGCTATTATTATCATGAAGCAAAAGAACGAATAACGACCATAGTTGCACATTAAAATTAGAGACAATGATTGTATTGGATTAAGCTCTATGGAGTTCCACTGACATAAATTTGAGGAACAAAAGTCTAGTTATTATAAGGAGAAGAAAAGAAGTACAGTGAAGAAGAAAGAAGGAAATTATTGTAGTGAAACAGTATACTTATAACAGGAATAGCTAAATTACTTCCTGGGGCAACTGCATTAACTGATGATTAGATTATTAGATCAATAGAAAATTGATGAAAATAATAATAAGAATATTTATGTATAAATATAATACAACCAATCCCACTTCAATCAATGATTCAATTTAAGAAGTAATACAAACAATATACACATATATAATATATCCTTTGAGATGCTGGCATGAGGCTTAGCCTCAAATCAAACTTGAAATAATAATCTACTAATAATCAAGTACAGCACAAAAGGTGATGAAGTCAATCATCAATAAATATGGAGATCAATAGAAAATAAAAAATAACAGTACTTGAGACCGAAAGTATGAGAGAAGAAATCAAATAAATGCTTTGTATAGTGCTGTTTATGAATAAATGGAACAAATAAAAATAGAAAAGAAATTGAATCATGTTATTTTCAAAAATTCAGAAAACTGAAAGCGTAAATACATATCTCAGACCTGGATGGTTGCACTGTGCTTTTTACCCTCAGTGTCAGTACAATGAATGATTCCATCAGAAGACCACACATTTTTATACCCAACTCTTTCACATAATGAATTATAGACCTGTATTCTACGTTGTGTTAAGTCTTCCCTTATCACAACGCCAGTACCCTTGAGCTTTCTCTTTTGAGAGAAAACTGCATTCCGTTGACGATAGCTGACGAATCTGACAATGATGGCGCGGGGTCGTGGTGGCGAGATGGTGGAGGCCGCGGCGGCCAGCCGACGCCCCACGCGATGCGAGCGATCGATGTCTTGCAGCTCGATGTTAACACCCAGCTTGTCCTTGCAAATATCGATCACTAGTTGATCAGTGCTCTCCTTATTTGAACTGCGAATGCAGTTTCTTCTCTGATACTGCTCTAAATCGTCGATGCTACTAGATGATTGCTTGATTTTCTCGTCTCTGAGCTTGAGCTGTTCTTTAACGATGATACTTCTTTTTAAAGATCCACTATTTGAAGAATAGCAGAATTCAAAGATGCTGTCAACCCCTCAATGACCAGGGTGGAAACGTCTTTAACTAGTCTGTCATATACATTGCTGTTATTCAGAATTTTATTTACGAAATTGTTCTCAATACCTGAGATAACAGCCGGTGATAAAGAGCGAGCCAGCTCAGAGGCAGAGCCTGGCTTCGAAGCAGTAACTGTCGTCTGCTGCGGCACCTTATCTTTCACAGCTGATGAGGACGACTGCGACGATGACGATGGCTGCTAATCTGCTGTTTTGCCCGACTGATAACGAGTCACAGCAGTAAGTTTCGTTGAACTCATTATTAATATTCGTTTACACACTATTTGCAGCCACAACACGAAAGATACAGAAATTGTATACTGACAACTGTATAGAGCAAAGAAAACTGCGCACGATGACACGAATTTGAATTCAAAAATCCAACTTTAAACTAACGAAAAGCGTTAAATACGAGGAGCTCGAACCTGATACAGCCTCTACTCGGAATCTATCATTATCTTCTGAGAGAGAGAGAGAGAGAGAGAGAGAGAGAGATATATATATAAAACGGGAAACACACGTCACAAAATAAATAGATTATCCATAACCCACTCAAGTTTGAAATCTCCCGCTTGAAATAACTCATCATGGCCCACCAACCATGGTCTACACAACATCTCTACCGCGTCACTGTGGTCACGACCTTTAGAATGTTCAAATCTGCACAACTTCACTTCCTGGGTTGATTGACAAAGGGGCCCAGACCTCGAAAATTCTCGTTTAAATGTAGGTTTTTAAGTGTTTTTAATCTATCGGTGTCGTGTATATCCTGTTTATATTTTTATTACAAAACTTTGAAGTATTTTCTGTTAAGTGCTACGAATATATATATATATATTATATATATATATATATATATATATATTATATATATATATATATATATATATAATATATATATATATATATATATTATATATATATATATATAATAAAAATATTAACAGGATACACACGACAAAGTGCAAGTTCAAATTTGCACTCCACTTCCTGGTTGATTGACAAAGGGAGCCCAGCCCCCGAAAATTCTCGTATAAATGTAAGTTTTCAAGTGTTTTTAATCTATCAGTGTCTGTGTATCCTGTTTATATTTTTATTACAAAACTTAAAAGTGTTTTATATATATATATATATATATATATATATATATAACTTGGAAGTGATATATAGTTTGAAGCCAGTTTATGAAGCCAAGGGTGGCTCCAAAGGTCCGTCTGTACAGAGAAATTGGCTTCAAAAGTGTGTATACCTATTGATATATATATATATATATAACTTAAAAGTGATATATAGCACATAACAGAAGACACTTTAAAGTTTGTAATATAGATTAAAACAGAAGACACAAGATATAAATAGATTTAAAACACTTGAAAACTTACATTAGAAATGGGGGAAATTTTTGGAGAATGAGTCTCCTTCCTCAACCGAGCAGACTGCAGCTTTGAATCCAATGGTTGACCACAAAGTACGCACGGAGACTCAATTGTAGCAGCAGAGACCACAGATTACGTGGTGCAGATGGATGTAGAGAAAAAGGGTACAGATTCAAGGGACATTATGGGGTATTTAGGGGGCGGTTACAAACGGGATATTTAAGATTTGAGTAAGTTATGAATAAGGAAAGGTGTAGTTTATGAATATTGATAGAAAAGAGGAGATTTAAAATAAGAAATCAAAAAAGAATTAGACTCAAATTGGAGAAAGGAATTGTAGAATTGAATTTGAATGAAATGTATTTTTCATTTTCATTGAACATTTAATATATATATTTGATAGCTGTGAAATTTATTATGATATGATGAAATTTATTTCAATTTAATTAAACAGTTGGTAGCTATGGTACTATTGCTGTGTGTTGAGACCAGGACTTGAAGCAGCTCCAAGCACCCAAATAAAAGCCAATTCTTTCATCTTGACATCTATTGAGGGGCTGCGGGAGGGAGGGTGGCAAGGACTTTGACTTTGAAGCATTGGACAAAGTTCTTGTTGTGCTCAGAGTCATGTGTAGGGATGAGTAGGGAAGTATTATTTTTGAAGGAAGCCCTGTGATTGTTGGTTGATCCGGAGGTTTAAGTCAGTGATGGTTTCACCTATGTGGAAAGCAGGACAGAAGTTGCAAGAAAGGAGGTAGATGCAATTTTTGAGATGCAATTACTGGATTGATGGATTTGGTGGGTGTAGTTAGTGAAAGAACTGGTGAAGGAGATGGAAGAATCAGTGATAGGACAGGTTTTACAGCCGGGGCGTTTGCAAGGTAGGGTACCATGTGTAGTTGGGATTTCATCACAGGTAAGTGATTTGTTTTTACTGAGAATTTTCTTGAGGTTGGAAGGTTGCTTATAAATGAGGGTGTTTTTAATCTATTTATGTGTCATGTCTCCTGTTTAAGTTCATATTACAAACTTCAAAGTGTCTTCTGTTATGTGCTATAACCAGAAGTCTGGTTGATTGACAAAGGTGGCCCTATGAATATGATATATAATATATCTTCCACCCTTCTCTCGTTAGTCACTCTTTTTTCCTTTCTCCTCTTCCTCCTATTTTTCACCTTTTCCTTTTTCCTTTATTTTTTCATCTTCTGTTTGTTTTCCAACACCTACCTATTCATTTTCTTCTTCTACCTTCCACCATTCAGTCCAGGCAATGAATGCTCAAGAGAGAGTATAGAGGGAAATGTTTGAAAGACAATTTTTGATCCCACAGTTCTGTCTGGGGTAGTAAGGAGGTGAACATATCAAAATTCCCCCACCCTACACACTGTGCTGAGTATGTTGGGGTGGTTTAAAGCTACCATTTTTTGGTTTCTCACAAAAAACTCAAAAACTATGTATCCTAAGGACTTGCAGCAATGAAAATTTCAAGACCAAACCGATTTTAAATAGTCTATCCAGCTGGAGTCAAGACGAAATTGATATTTGGGATAAAAGTGGGGTGTACAAACTTAAATGTGATGATTGTAATGCTCGCTATGTGGGTCAAACTGTTAGAAGTTTCAAAAGTAGAATTGAAGAACACATCAGAGATCTGAATAAACAAAATGGGGAATCTAACTTTGCAGAACATTTGATAACAAATAATCACAAGTTCACAGTTAAGGAGAATGTTGAATTTCTGCATGTTAATAACAAAGGTAGATCTTTGAATATTCTAGAGGCTTTAGAAAAAACAAGAGTAATTAAGGAAAATTCCCAGTATAGTTTGAATGACCAGATTCATTTCAACCAATACAACACTACGAATTTAGTTTTATCATGGAATTGTAAGCATACATTAGTCAATAGTTTTTCCATTTACATATTTGTTTATTATCTTTCACACTTGTTTTCTTGGTTCTTTCTTTGTACTGAAAGTAAATTTTGTTGCATGGCGATTCTGTTGCTCAAGCCGCCATTTTGTCACACCGTTGGGTGGGAGGAGACTGTCTAGCTGGGCCAATGGCAGGCGCTCATGCCCTTGACCAATAGCAGTGTTCGCTCACTAGTATAAATTCTGCTGCTCTTGTACTCAGTTCTACTCTATTAGAGATTGACAATGGTGTAATAACCGAAACCGGTCTTTCTAATTATCACTAAATTAGTGGTTTTTTGACAATTTCTTAGTCTTTTCCATTCAATTTGAATAATTACCACAATATCAACTCCTCAACTACACAAAAAATGAAAATTTCACTCCCTACATTGAAGCTGCTATAACAATGAAAAAGAAACTTGGAATAGTGAATACTACATCATCATTTTCAAAGAGAATTCAATGCTCTACAAACCTACGATAAGCATCAGTTTTTATGATGCATTGTTGGAGAGTTATGAGCCCTGAAAGAGCGAAACATTGAATAAGAATTCAAGATAAATAATAATAAAATAATATTGAAATAAATAATAAATGAAATAAAAATTCATTTCAACAATTACACACCTTCAAGAGCGAATATCTCCGGAACTGTTGAGAATATCACGAAATTTCACGGAAAAAAAAGTGTAGAAAAACTATCAATCTTCCTTTTTGAATAGTTAGTTATGTCGGTTGAACGCATTATTCTCAAAATATGAGCTTGGAAGCAAAACGCTGGAAAATGCAACTTTTAAACCACCCTCATCCCCTTTGCACATGAGTTAGAAATGAGAACTTCTGATATGTTTTTCTCCTAACTAGTCTCAACAAAGCTGCAAAGTTGGAATTTTTTTTAAGACATCAACTCAAAATTTCTTTGTCAATTGGTGTATTGTTGCAAAAATGGAGATTTCACACTCAACACTAAAGCTGCTGCAAAAGGTGTAGGGAAATTCGCAAAATTGTAAAATTATACTCCAAATTGAAGAGAATTTGATGTTCAATAGTCTCATAATCAGCATGGATTTTTCCCGACGATTTTCAAAAAGTTATAAGTGCAAAAATAGAAAAAAATTGGTGGCGAACGTGTTTTTTTCAAAAATAAGGTCACACCTTCAAGAGCGGATATCTAGAAAACTAGATAAGATATGAAAAGAGTTATGGAATGAATATTGTAGGAAATTATGTGAGCTTCAATTTGTTATATGACGATCAAGTCCTTAGGATACATTGTTTTCAAGTTTTATGCGAGAAACCAAAAAATGGCACCTTTCAATCACCCCCACCCCCTTAGCACAGCGGGTAGGGGTGGAGACTTTTGATGTGTTTACCTCCTCACAACCCTAAACAGAACTGCGGGGTCAAAAATTGTCTTCCCAACTTTTCCCTCTATAACCTTTTCTTGACTGGACTAATTCTTTACTGTACAGAACTTCATTGAGAATTGCTATACGAACAAGAGTGAGATCCATTTCGAACTCTATGCGTTGTAAGGATCAGAAGCAATAAGCTTGTTTGAGAGGAAAGCTGACAGTGTACAGTGAATATCACTAAAGTGGGTGGCACACAATATATGTACCATGTCAAGTTTTGTGAGGTGTGACATTGAAATTAAAAAGGGACTAATTATTGTGAGTGTTGTGCGATGCGATTCTCAAAGGGCCACCAGATGCCTCTGGTACTGTGTGTGGTGGGTTCTACTACAAACTATCAGTTTCCCTTGGGTAGGGAGCGTTGATGCTATTCCAAAGGAATGCTGACAATTTATAGTGATTCTTACCGTAGTGACGTCACAGCGCTCTTGATTGCTTATACAGCTTCCCGCATGCAAATTTACATATTACTACATTACGGCTGAGTGAGTGAGACAGGATGGAATGGAAAGGGAGCATGAAAAGAGAAGAATAAATGTAGATAGAAGAAGGGGTGATGAGTGAGAGAAAATTGATTGATTGTGAAGGGTGATGTGGGAGGAATGAGAAGAGAGAAGTGTTGATGAATGCTATACACGCGTGAATAGGTGAATTTGAAATTTGGTGATTATGAATAAAAAGAATGAGGACAGAGTGGGAGGAACGGAGAGACAAAGAGGGATTGAGAGAAAGAATGAGAAAGAGCGATAAATGGAATAGATGTAGGGGAAAATATGAAAGCTAGTCGTTGGTAGTGAGGGAAAGAAGAAAAAAATGAAGAAGAAGAAGGATATGTGGAGGGGAAATGAGTAACAAATATGGAGAAAATAAGAGAAAGAAGAAAATAAAAAGTAGAAGATGAAATTTGAGTAGAAGAGGATATAAAGAGAGTGACTGGCGAGAGAGTGAGAGAGATTGAGTGGTGGGAGAGAGTGAGAGAATGCATGAGAGGAAGTGAGCGGGTTAATGGTTGTGCATAAAGTAGTGGTTGTGGAGAAGAGAAAAAGAGAGTGAAGAAGTAGAATGACTGGAAATGAAGATTGAGGAGGGAAAGAAGAGAAGAAGAGAATAAGAGAAGAAGTAAGAGAGGTATGATGAAGAATGTGAGTTACAATAGGCAATAACTGTAAATAATTATTATTCGTGAGATAAACAAGGAAGAGAAGAAAAGAAGGAGAAGAGTGAGAGATAAGTGATAGGTAATGAGGAGAAAGAGGAAGAGGATGGAACGAGGGCGGATGAATGTGGAGCAGTATGCAAAAGTTGGTGAGTGTCAGAATAAAAAATACATTGATGTGATGACTGCTGGGATGCTCCATGCATGAAGAATATTGGACCATGGTTAGGGGTTGCCAAGTGAGGATCACTTAAAACTGTCAGCCTCCTTTGAATGAATGTATCGATGGTATTCATGAGAAATGCTGACAGTTTGAGGTCGAGGATGCAGCACGCATAAATGCTTCTAATAATATAAATGATATGAATATTAAAGTGAACGTGTTTTTGAAGCGTTCGCTCGTCATTCTAGTGAAAGGGTGAGAGACACGTTTTTTGTCATTTTCTGTGGTGTTTGGTCTTGTTTGTTACATTTTGTTCCCAACCTCTTCCACTTATAGCTATTCCTCTTCCTTCATCCTCCTTTTTTATTCTTCTCCCATTCCCTCTCCATCTATTCTGTTGCGTCAAGTTATTCTGATCCTTATCCTTTTTCAATTATACTCCTCATTATTACACCTCAAAATCAATTGTCTCTCCTTCGAAGTCAACCTCATATCTACAAGAATTCTCCTCTCAATCGAGGAAACCTCTTCCACTTTTTTCTCATTATATAGAACCACTGATACTTCTTCTATTTTTTTTTTTTTTTTTTTTTTTTAATGTTATCAAGTTGTGAGTTGAGATCAGGAATATTTTCTCTGGTAGTTACTGGAAGTGGCTTGCAATGTGTGTACAACTGACGGATATCATGAGAGAATATTGGTATGGTTATGGTATTGGTATATATAACTATTGGTTATGGTTTAAATGAGTGTTTCAATATTTGACGGATGGAATGGAAAATTATTAATTGATTGTCTGTTATGAATAATTATAGCATGGATTAGGAAATCATGATTTTCTGTGTTTTTATGATCATATATAAATTTTTCAATCAATATAATAATTTTATAAAATCATAGAGAAACAATAGCTTAAGTAGATATCCCATGGTATAGGGCGTTTATTCCGCAAATTTTACCGTTAACTTAAGCCTATTATTGTCGATTACTGTCGATTTCTACTGTTTTAGCTGGGTGACAGTGTATGAATGCCACAATATGAGAGACTACAGCGTCACACTGCTTCACAGTAAATAAATACGTGAACTATCGGCTTGAGATAACAGTAAAAGTTGCAAGATAAACATCCTATACCAATACCATGGGATATCCACTTCATTTCGTTCTCTATGATAATATTCACTGCAAATTCAAGATGGAACCTCCCATGTATTAATGTATTTGATTTTGATTTTGATTGAGTACTTTATTATGTAGATTACAATATATACTGGCTTATACACTTATATACAATAGCTTACAATACAGCAAAGTTATAGATGAATTTACATAATATAGACTAAGAAAATAACTATTGAACTGTATATGATATGAAAAAGCAATTTGTAATATAATAACTATAGATAATTATTGTGAGTGTTGTGCGATGCGATTCTCAAAGGGCCACCAGATGCCTCTGGTACTGTGTGTGGTGGGTTCTACTACAAACTATCAGTTTCCCTTGGGTAGGGAGCGTTGATGCTATTCCAAAGGAATGCTGACAATTTATAGTGATTCTTACCGTAGTGACGTCACAGCGCTCTTGATTGCTTATACAGCTTCCCGCATGCAAATTTACATATTACTACATTACGGCTGAGTGAGTGAGACAGGATAGAATGGAAAGGGAGCATGAAAAGAGAAGAATAAATTAATGTAGATAGAAGAATGGGAGATGAGTGAGAGAAAATTGATTGATTGTGAAGGGTGATGTGAGAGGAATGAGAAGAGAGAAGTGCTGATGAATGCTATACACGCGTGTATAGGTGAATTTGAAATTTGGTGATTATGAATAAGAAGAATGAGGACAGAGTGGGAGGAACGGAGAGACAAAGAGGGATTGAGAGAAAGAGTGATAAATGGAATGGATGTAGGGGAAAATATGAAAGCTAGTCGTTGGTAGTGAGGGAAAGAAGAGAAAAATGATGAAGAAGAAGAAGGATATGTGGAGGGGAAATGAGTAACAAATATGGAGAAAATAAGAGAAAGAAGAAAATAAAAAGTAGAGGATGAAATTTGAGTAGAAGAGGATATAAAGAGAGTGACTGGCGAGAGAGTGAGAGAGATTGAGTGGTGGGAGAGAGTGAGAGAATGCATGAGAGGAAGTGAGCGGGTTAATGGTTGTGCATAAAGTAGTGGTTGTGGAGAAGAGAAAAAGAGAGTGAAGAAGTAGAATGACTGGAAATGAAGATTGAGGAGGGAAAGAAGAGAAGAAGAGAATAAGAGAAGAAGTAAGAGAGGTATGATGAAGAATGTGAGTTACAATAGCAATAACTGTAAATAATTATTATTCGTGAGAGAAACAAGGAAGAGAAGAAAATAAGGAGAAGAGTGAGAGATAAGTGATAGGTAATGAGGAGAAAGAGGAAGAGGATGGAACGAGGGCGGATGAATGTGGAGCAGTATGCAAAAGTTGGTGAGTGTCAGAATAAAAAAGACATTGATGTGATGACTGCTGGGATGCTCCATGCATGAAGAATATTGGACCATGGTTAGGGGTTGCCAAGTGAGGATCACTTAAAACTGTCAGCCTCCTTTGAATGAAATGTATCGATGGTATTCATGAGAAATGCTGACAGTTTGAGGTCGAGGATGCAGCACGCATAAATGCTTCTAATAATATAAATGATATGAATATTGAAGTGAACGTGTTTTTGAAGCGTTCGCTCGTCATTCTAGTGAAAGGGTGAGAGATACGTTTTTTGTCATTTTCTGTGGTGTTTGGTCTTGTTTGTTACATTTTGTTCCCAACCTCTTCCACTTTCAGCTATTCCTCTTCCTTCATCCTCCTTTTTTATTCTTCTCCCATTCCCTCTCCATCTATTCTGTTGCGTCAAGCTATTCTGATCCTTATCCTTTTTCAATTATACTCTTCATTATTACACCTCAAAATCAATTGTCTCTCCTTCGAAGTCAACCTCATATCTACAAGAATTCTCCTCTCAATCGAGGAAACCTCTTCCACTTTTTTCTCATTATATAGAACCACTGATACTTCTTCTATTTTTTTTTTTTTTTTTTTAATGTTATCAAGTTGTGAGTTGAGATCAGGAATATTTTCTCTGGTAGTTACTGGAAGTGGCTTGCAATGTGTGTACAACTGACGGATATCATGAGAGAATCTATTGGTTATGGTTTAAATGAGTGTTTCAATATTTGACGGATGGAATGGAAAATTATTAATTGATTGTCTGTTATGAATAATTATAGCATGGATTAGGAAATCATGATTTTCTGTGTTTTTATGATCATATATAAATTTTTCAATCAATATAATAATTTTATAAAATCATAGAGAAACAATAGCTTAAGTAGATATCCCATGGTATAGGGCGTTTATTCCGCAAATTTTACCGTTAACTTAAGCCTATTATTGTCGATTACTGTCGATTTTTACTGTTTTAGCTGGGTGACAGTGTATGAATGCCACAATATGAGAGACTACAGCGTCACACTGCTTCACAGTAAATAAATACGTGAACTATCGGCTTGAGATAGCAGTAAAAGTTGCAAGATAAACATCCTATACCAATAGCATGGGATATCCACTTCATTTCGTCTCTCTATGATAATATTCACTGCAAATTCAAGATGGAACCTCCCATGTATTAATGTATGATTGATGAATAATGATAATTTGAATTTCACTAGTGATAGGGCTTCAACACGTCAAATGAATTACTAGGATATATTAATTAGCGATCCCCTGGGTTGAAGAACTTTCAAATGTTCAAATGTTTGAATGTTTTTACACAAACACACAAATAAACAAACACACAAACACACAAACACACAACACACACACACACACACACACACACACCAATACCCAAAAACCACTTTGAATGTTTAAATGTTTGAATGTTCAAATGTTTAAATGTTAAAATGTTCAAATGTTCAAATGTTTGAATGTTCAAGTGTTTAAAAGATGAGCCTTCTCCATACACCAATATCAGAGTGAAAATCTGGTGTGGTGCACCCATACTACTTTCCTTGCCATTATGAAAATTGGAAGTGTGCTATTTCTACACACACACATACCACACACCACACACCACACACCAGACACCACACACACCACACATCACACATCACACATCACACACACCACACACACCACACACACCACACACACCACGCACACACCTCACACACACACACACACACACACACACACACACACCACACACACCACACACACACACCACACACACACAACACATACTACACACACCACACACACCACACACACAAACACACACACCACACACACCACACACACACACCACACCACACACACACACCACACACACACCACACACACACACACACACACACACACACCACACACACAAACACACAAACAAACACACAAACAAACACACAAATATACAAACACACAAACACACAAACACACAAATATACAAACACACAAACACACAAACACACAAACACACAACACACAAACACACACCACACACACCACGCACACACCTCACACACACACACACAAACACACAGTCACACAAACACACACACACACACACACCACACACACAAACACACACACACACACACACACACACACACACCACCACACACACACACCACACCACACACACACACACACACACACACACACACACACACACACACACACACACACACACACCAATTCCCAAAAACAACTTTTTTGGACTCAGGGGACCTTGAAACGTGTGGAAATTTAGAAATTGGGGTACCTTAATTTTATACTCTCCTTGCCCTATTACCATAGGTAAGGAAAGTATTGCTTTCCGAAAAAAATTAAGGTACCCTAATTTCTAAATTTCCACACATTCCAAGGTCCCCTGAGTCCAAAAAAGTTGTTTTTGGGTATTGTGTGTGTGTGTGTGTGGTGTGTTGTGTGTGTGTGTTGTGTGTGTGTGTGTGTGTGTGTGTGTGTGTGTGTGTGTGTGTGTGTGTGTGTGTGTGTTGTGTGTGTGTGGTGTGTGTGTGTGTGTGTGTGTGTGTGTGTGTGTGTGTGTGTGTGTGTGGTGTGTGGTGTGTGTGTGTGTGTGTGTGTGTGTGTGGTGTGTGGTGTGTGTGGTGTGTGTGTGTGTGTGTGTGTGTGTGTGTGTGTGTATGTGCGTCTGTGTACACGATATCTCATCTCCCAATAAACGGAATGACTTGAAATTTGGAACTTAAGGTCCCCACGATATATGTATCCGACACGAACAATTTCGATCTGATGCAATTCAAAATGGCGGCTGAAATGGCGAAAATGTTGTCAAAAACCGGGTTTTTCGCGATTTTCTCGAAAGCAGCTCCAACGATTTTTAAAGAAATTCATAACTAAAATAGTAATTGATAAGCTCTATCAACTGCCACAAGTCACATATCTGTAAAAATCCCAGGAGCTCCGCCCCATCTATGCATTGTTTGATTTTAGATTCCCAATTGTCAGGCTTCAGATACAATTTAAACAAAAAATTCCAAATGGAAAAGATTGAGCATGAAAATCTCTACAATTAATGCTCAGTAAAATTTTCACCTAAAATTCAAAATAAGCTTGAAATTCGAGAAAATTTTTTTATTTCAATTGCAAACTGTTGGAATTCTATTAAATCATCCACTATGAAGAGATAGCAGACCTCGTGTGTCTCCAGCGTTATAGTCCTGTTACCAGCTGGTTTGAATCTTTGAATAGTAGACTTGAGATGCGCGGTAACACTAGCGTCAGGTGATAAAATTTCATAACGGCAAGGAAAGTTGTGTGAGTGTGCCACACCAGATTTTTTCGGAAAGCAATACTTTCCTTTCCTATGGTTATAGGGCAAGGAAAGTGAAAATCAGACTATAAAATAATTATTCTTCATAAATCAGCTGACAAGTGATTAGACAGATGTGTGGAGAACCCAGTCCATTGCTGTATTTCCATAAGGTCTATAGTTTCAAACAGGTACTTGTGGATGAGAATACTGCGTGAGGTCTATTGTCCACAGAACTACTAGTTTATTACGCGTGTGTTACAGGTAGACAGACGTTCACGGAAGCGAGAACTTATAAATTAAATATGTTGTGTTTTATTGAGCTGTAATCATGAGTCGGCGCATGAAGTCTGCCAGTCTGTGTGGTAACCAAGAATAGTATATAGATATAGATTTTTTAAATAAATTGAAAATAAATAGAACATAGAATACAATATTGGAACAGGAATAGCATGCAAATTAATTCCAGCTGTCTAAATGATAAATCAAAACAAATTTTCTTTCCTATGCACTTTCAATGTTATTCCTATATTCTGAAAAAGGAAGAAGCAGTGAGTCAATTCTGTTGTCCAAAAAGCTCGACCTGTAAATAGGTTCGATGAATACGTGTTAAAAATTTGATGCTGATGATCAATTCTATCTTAAGTTACTGTCGAACATTCAAACAGACGGAAAACGACTTTAGCCTACAGTAAGTCAAGAGTGAGAACTCGCTAACGACCGTTCAATTATTTCAAGCAATGAAAAATAATGATGCTGTTCAACTGTCCACTCATTAATCTAGTGATTTACTCTCAGGGAGTGGAAGAATGCTTCTCAAGCTAAGACTCTAATTACGTTCTGGATGTGTCTGGAAATGTTAATCACTTTCCATGAATGGAATGAAGAAGTCCATGAAAAAGTGTATGTACTGAAGTTTTTTTACATCCTCCAGAACAGAGGCTGATTCGGTATTACGAGTATATGGAAAATCTGTAGTGATATTCACTTCATACTGTCACGATTCCTCATAAATAACATCAATGCTTTTCATCCAACCAATGCTGACAATTTCGATTGATACCCCTTATAGCTGTCAATGAAAAGTATCAAGTAACCGTTATCTGCATGCGTATATAACAATTTTAAAGGTAGCAGGAACGCAACTTTGCCAAAACGTTGGTTTTTGCGTCAAATATTATCATTCCTGTATCTAGGTTGACGCGTTCACACACATCCGGCGCTGCGTCGTATTTTATCTGCGGGTGTCACTCCAGTATCCGTAGCAGAGTTTTTTAATATTCCACGCTGCCTCAGGTTTTTATTTTTCTATGCTGACAGTTTATTCCTGTGCGTTTTCACATATGTATTTTATTCTTGGAATCTCGAGTAGATTCTATCTTTCTTTATGAAATAGAATCATAGTACCTTTTAAAATTGATAAAATGATGAAACAATAACACAAATTGTAACGTAATTTTTTTAGTATTTATCTTGAAGCGTACTATAATCCTATTTCATAAATACAAGAAAGTAGCTCTGAATTCATACATTTGAAAAAATATCTTATTTTCCTGATGAAACAATATTGATGGGCAATGAATCTATCTTACCGTTAGGGATGTCAATCCCGGGATCCCGGTCCAATTTTTATACCCAACAATCCCGGGATTCTTAAGCGTCAATCCCGGGATTTTCGGGATTAGAAAACCTGAAATTGTGAATCGTATTTTTCCAAAAACAATTAAATATAGAATTCATTTACGGTGATGAATATGAGTTTTGGATGGTTAATTTATTGTTCTAAGTGTTTGACCAATTTATTCTACAGGCACAGCCTACAGTTGCAAATACATAATATGTACTCATGGCATTACTAGAATTCCCATTATCGGTTTGTATTATTCGCGGAATGGTTGTTGATCTATTGTTATGTCTCTAGGTTTGTTCCTGTACACAGCATCACTTTTACCAGTCTAGACTAGTGAGTATAGAATGTAATTATATTTACACACTTTTTTCTATGTATTTTAACACGACATGCAGTACTTACTGACTGTAAGTAAAAGTTTTTATTATTTACTCAATAATTGACTGCATGTCGTGTTAAAATACATAGAAAAAAGTGTGTTTATACAAAGCAGCTCGGAATGGATCAAGAAATCATCACCTTTAATTATATTTATTACAGTACATAAAATAATAATTATATTGATTACATTCTATACTCACTGGTCTAGACGGCGAAATATTTGCAATAGTGCTGATGTCATTTCCTTGAAATGCACTCAGAACTCTCTTCTCTTTCTCCAACATATGTAGAATTTCTAGTTGAAGTAAATATAGTTGGCTCTACAACATTCCATTTAGTAGAGTAGGTAGTGGTTCAGCTTTCGTGTTTTTTGGTCAGTATGGCGTCTTACCACAAATATTATTCTATACTATTATTAATTCAATTCACAGTATTTGAAATGATGAAAGTTTGAACTCTATCTCGTCCTGATGTAGGATAGAAATGCTTTTGTTCTACATAAAAAAGACTGCTGAGTCACCTTGCTAATTGAAGGTATGACATCAAGTAAATAAGTTACTCCTAATCTTGAAAACATTTATAGAAATAGAATGTTGAATTTTAATATTATTCCGAAATATTTTTTCATTTAAATAATATCCTCTCCCTCTATAATGAGCACTTTTTCATCTCCACACACTGTTACTGAACATGTAATTGAGGAGGAACAATTGGTTAAAAATGCATGAAACTGATTCTGCCAATCCCGGGATCAGTCCCGGGATACCGGGATCAGTCCCGGGATCCCGGGATTGATATTGGATAATCCTGAAATACCGGGATTGGAAATCAGTCCCGGGATTGACATCCCTATGTGTAGTACTTCAAATTTAAGAGGAATTGATTTCAGATATTTCAGCGCCTTTTGTCGAAATGCGAATACAATCATTTGAGATAGTATGTTTGAGACCACTTTTTGTTCCAACATAAAATATTCATGATGTAAAGAGGAATCTATCAACCTTCTTCTCATTCCACGTAACTGACATAATATAAGATATTTTCCATAACTTTGCTGTTTGATCTAAAATTTCAAGAAATTCAGACTTGATATAGGAATTTTGTGTAATCATTCTGCGGTAATAATGCAAAATTTGGTAAATTGGATAGTTTTCGTAGCTGAGAGTTGAAATAATTGTTGTCAATTTCAGGAAAATGAATAATTAACCGATCAATTTTCTCTATTTCGACGAAAAAAGCAATATACCATTGAAATAATTTACTTTCATTATTTATAGTATAATGAGAATGAAATCCTTACAGTTGATCTTAGTCAAACAGTTTCTTGATGATTCTCGTGAAGTGATCTCAACTCCGCCAGTTCATTGATTCACTTTTAGATAACTGATTAGGAAGAGGCAGAATTCATTTTGGAGAAATGAAGAAGGGACATAGTCGTGGACAAAAAAGGGTGTGGATCTGAGAAAGTCTTCATAGTTGAAACTCATGGAGGAAAGTATCACTGAGAAAAGTTCTTGAGGAATGATTCAAGCCGAAAAATATGAATTTAACAAGATGATAATTATATGACATAGGGATAATAAATACAAGATGAAGAATTGAAGGAGGCATTGGCTCTTCAATGATGTTAAACGTAATTCTGATTGATTTTTGTCAACTCCTGCTTCTGCACAGATACTACAGGGATAACAGCCAGATGAAACCAAAATTTCATTTCTCGATTTTTCAAAGAACAGAATGGTGATTAGACGTGGAAGGAGGATCAGCTGGCAGAGTGATACAAGAAGAAAAGCGAGAAGAAAAACCAGATTGAAAATTGGAAAAGGAAGAATACAAAAATTGAGGGATAAGGAAAGGGTTGTGGCACATGAAAAAATCCGATCAGCCAGACTGCATACTTGTATAAGTTATCAGGAGAGGGAAGTGGCGTTCAGCTGGCC
Source organism: Nilaparvata lugens (assembly GCF_014356525.2). Lineage (NCBI taxonomy): Eukaryota > Metazoa > Arthropoda > Insecta > Hemiptera > Delphacidae > Nilaparvata > Nilaparvata lugens. Next base: position 53,383,983 of record NC_052505.1, on the reverse strand, counting down.
TAGCCTGCTACTTTCAACTTGAACTGTCAGTATGGGTTGAATTTAGAGTACAAATGAGGAATGCTGACACTTCAGAGAGGGTCTCACTGTAGCTAGCTGCATTCAATTTTCTATTACAGCCCTCCCAGCTCACACTCTCAGCTCTCAGCTCTCAGCTGAACAGCACAGCTCTTGGCGACATCTCAATTTCAAGTTTCCTCGCATGGAAATAATATCAATCACGTTCCTCCCTTCCCTCTCGTCAGTCCCCATACCCTCTACCACCCTCAGCACCACGCAAATGCAAAAAAGAGAACAGTTTCTCATCAAAGTGTTTACAGTCGCTTGTGACACTTTTCTGTCGACTCACTTGAGTATCGCTGAGCAGAGATTGACGTCATGCCGGTGTGCTGATTGAAAGGTCGCGAAAAAATGAGAGATGGTTGAAATTGTGGATTGCATGGGGATCGACTTCTACAAGTAGTGGGAAGGCTGAGGTTGGACTGAGTTTGAGAAGGAGCGAGTGGTATATTATCTAGTTTCATATCATAGAAATTGATAATTATTCTTCTCTTATTTATATAATTATATAAAAGCGAAATGGAAATCACTGACTGACTGAATGACTGACTGACTCACTCCCAGAACTAAAAATCTACCGGACCAAAAACGTTCAAATTCGGTAGGTATGTTCAGTTGGCCCTTTAGAGGCGCATTGAGAACGGATATGAAAAAATTTCCAAAGATACGCCCAAAATCTGCGTTTTTTTGCTTCTTCTCAGATTTATCGAGAACAAATTCACATAAATTGTTCAAATTTAGTACAGAAGCTGAGCTAGGGTGTAATAAAGTTGTGTTAGAAGGAATTTGAAATAACGCCAAAGATACGCCCAAAATCTGCGTTTTTCCAGCGTTTTTTTTTGCGCTTTCTCAGCTTTATCTAGAACAAGTGAACAGAAAATGTTCAAATTTACTACAGAAGCTCAGCTGGGGTGTAATAATGTTGTGTTAGGAGGAATTCGAAACAACGCCAAAGATACACCCAAAATTAGGGTTTTTTCGCATTTTCTCAGTTATTTCATCAAGTAATAGACAGAAAATTTCCAAATTTGGTACAGAGGTTTAGCTGGGGTCTAAAAATTCTGTGATGAGGTTACTTTAATATATCATCAAAGATACGCCCAAAATCAGCGTTTTTCTCAGCTTTTCTGCGTTTTCCCAGTACTCTGACTTTCTGATGGAATGAAGCATGCTGAAATGAAAAATGCAGGCGAGCGAAGCGAGCCCGCTGATCCCATTTTTGGACGATCCAGTCGGGGGTCCAGACGGATCCGGCGAGCGAAGCGAGCCTGACGGCTAGTAATTAATATAAAGATTGATTGCCTAGCAAAAGTGAAGCAGCATCAATATTCAACAATGAATCAAAAACTCCAGATAAAAAGGAACTCGACATATAATAATAATTATTATGATGCATATATTATAGCGATAATATTATTGTCATAATTGCGTTAGAAGCGTCGGTTTTCTGCGTGAATTTTGAAAAAGTTCCATAGCTCTCATCACAAACATAAATGATCATAAGTTGACAACTGTACTTCTTGAAGTACATGAAACCAATAGCATACCCAAGTGAATATTTTCCAAATTTCCAAACTTAGTCGAATATATTAAATATCATATATTGTGACATCTTAAAATTATTGAGACCATGAAATGGAATAAATCAAAGAAATGAAAGATATTATTATTGTCAAAGGCTAGGAAGAGTATCAAATGTAATGTTACCCGATAGCAATGAAGATTACAGTTATCAACAGCTGTGACTGAGATAAGAGCACAGTTCTATATGGCATATTTTGGAAGAACTATTTATTGAAAATTATAATTTATTGCAAATAATTTGTAAATCGTTTATAGTCAATCATCAAATTCAGAGGTTACAATTTTGTTTTTGTTAGTGAACAGCTGTTTTGAATGCAATCGAGAAATTAGTAAAAATGAATTTTATTTGTACTGCTGAAATTACGTTTCGAAACGATGGTATAATTACTTCTAAAAACCAATAATTATTGTAATAAGGATAAGAGTTTCAAAATAAAAAAAATATTTATTATTGTTGAAATAATTTATTAATGGAAATATACAACATGTTAGATATTATAAAAGCAAGCATGGCCATGATACAAGCATTATCATTGATAAGAATTGTAATATTCGTTTTTGGTTATTTATCAATGTACAGTAATAAGAATCTCTTATATGAAATATTAATATTATTTAATAATTATTATAGAATCAACCACATGGACTGATGTAAAAATCTCTGTGACCCGTTCAGGCCAATCATAGGTTAGAAAAATGACACCAAAAAGGGATGATAGTCAAACATGATATTCTATTTTTGTTATCAGCAACTAGAAAAGCCTTATCATACGCGGTAACACATTGTATGTTGAATAAGGAGAAATATGAAGAGAATTTATTTACTAATAAAAGACAGATAATTTAAGTTTATTTATTGTAAGGCAAGAACCAATACCTACTATTACTACAGGCCTCACAACTAATTAATGACGTCATAACATGTAGATTGATTCTTCCTAGATCGTAGTAGTTTATACTAGCTTATCAATGTAACTTTTGTTACTGTATCAATTTTTTATTGGATGGAATACTACATAAATTTCAGATTAAAGAAATCTGTATTTTATTAAATATATATTTTATTGAAATAAAACACTTTATTCCACAAATGCAATAATTTATCCATACTTTCAGCTTGATAGACATAGGCTTACTCGATTTAGTGATAGAGCTATAGATAAATTCATCTCAACCAAAAATACTCAATGATAACCTGTATCAGAATCAAAGGAGAGGTAAATCAAAGATAAACCAAATTAGATATAACTCTTTTTTTAGGAAATAGGCTCCCCAAACTTGAACACAATAAATCTGTGGTACAAAGAAATCCATCAGGAGAATGTTTTCCAGTTAGGTGAAACCTTTAATATAAGGATGTTATGGACAGTTCCAACACTTGGCTTTTACTTTTTAATTTATTAGTTAAAAAGTTCTTTCACACACTTTATTTACACTGTTCTTCCACACTCTCATTACACTGTTATTTCACATTTTATTTACACTGTTCTTTCACACTTCAATTAAATTTTCCACTCACACTTTATTTACACTGCTCATTCCACACTTGTTTTGTAGAATTGAAGTTCTTTCTTCTCATCGCTCGTATCCATTTTCGTTCAAAGTTTCATCTTTCGAAAAAGAAAATACCGTACGGAAACTTTTGGAGTCTTGTTATAATTCCCGCGACAATTATATGTACACAACAGTATCCCATGATTTAAAACCCCAAATTCATTATTACTTTTTACAAACGAATATTAGAAGAATGATAAACAAACCATATTCATTGAAATGGAAGACCGTGAAAATTGAATTTGTAATTCCAATTTTGTTGATTACCATATGAGATGTGATAACAAGCATCAGCGCTCTTATTTCGCTTGCTTACCGCCAGTAGATCATCGATGATCTACATGTGATGACGTCATAGTTTATTAGAGATCAGTTGTGGGGCCTGAAGTAATAGTAGGTATTGCAAGAACTATTCTCTTACTCATCTCTGACGTGATGTATACGTCATACTATTTCCACCAATAGCAAAATTTCTATGCAAATTAAGTAAGACGGAACTGCTCAGCAAAAGTTTCGAGATCAGAGACACTACTTCCCCTTTAATTCCTTCACTGTAAAGACCTTGTTCTAAAAGTCACCATTTTTCTAGTGAGATTCTTATTTGTTAAATTCATGTATTCTAATTGTTAGCCTATACCTGAGGCGATATTATTTGTTGTATTTGTAAATTATTCTATCAATTGATTGCTTCCATGAATCTAAATTTTATTATTCATTTTTGATTGGTGAAGGAAATAATCAATTTCTAAAAAATCTCCCATGTGCTGAAGATCGAAGTTTGGACGAACCATCGAATCTAAATTAATTCAAAGAAACCACCATACCAAGAAGGATCACATGAGTTCTCTTTTATTTTATGGGGCCCCACCCTTCGCTTCGAAAAGAACAGAAATAACTTCAATTTTTCTTCGCTAATTATTAATGGCCACGTCAAAAGCGCAAATATTATAAGTGTACTGAATTATAATTGTAATTTTTGTGGTCGTTTATCTGTCCTCATCTGCTTGAACAACGACCCTGATTGAATTCCACATATTGTAATATTTTCTAGTTAAATCATTGGAACCATAATTTATCTTTAAGAATTTTTAAACTTTGTGAAAAGAACGTGCATGATAGCCCAGCATCATAGCACTAATTCAAATAAGTCTGTCAGCAGAAAATTATTCAAAACCTGTTCATCAAATCTTGAAACTGTACTGTTTATTAATTACTAGCAGGTAACCCGTGCTTCGCAAGGGTCTATTTTAAAACTTGACGTAATGAAATCCAGAAGAATTGAAAATAGGCCTATAAGAATCCTCGGTTGATTAAGAATTTATAAGCTGCATTTCAAGTAAATCAGTCCAGTAGTTCATACGTGATGATGCGTCAAACATAATTTCCCTATCCTCTACACGTGTATACGTCTTTAAGCCAGTTCTTCCCTCTATTATAGTATAGAAGATGATAGATAGATGGATATATCATCCATTTATCTATCATCTTCTATACTATAATAAAGGAAATGAATGAGAATAAATTTTGAAAGGTTTGAGATATCAATGTGCGGTTTTCACCATACCTTTTCTCTGGAAATTCTATCATATGACCACCTTTCAATTAAAAAAAGAAGTTGAATTCAAAGTGGTGGTTCCAATATGGCGGAAAAAATTTGGGTGTGACGGAAAACCTGTTTTTATCATTCGAAAAGGATCCCTAATCTTACCTATCTTCCAATTACCCTTTTAAGAGAAATGTTCTGAACTGAAAACTTGCTGTAATCAAATATTGAAGAATTTAAAATAGGTTTGTAACCATCCCCGGTTAAGCAAGAATCTATATGCAAAATTTCAAGTTAATCAGTCCAGTAGTTCAGACGTGATGATGCGTCAAACATAATTTTCCTATACTACTTTACACCTGTATACCTGTATAATAATATTTTTTAATTCCACCATAATGATTTGGTGATTTTTTTATGAAATTGTATGTACTATTAATGAATTTTGAACATCAATTATGAAAAATCTAGAAGGAAAATCGAAGTTTGGGCTTCCAGGTGCACGAGATTGATATTTTTTGAATCTATGTTCAAAATTTGGAGATCTAAATCATTCCCGTTTTTCCAGTATGCAATCCACAAGTTGACATGTTTTGATGCGAACAAACGAACAAACGAACACACGAACAAACACAACCCTACTCTCTCTTATTATATAGATTATTACTGCTCATTATATTTCGAATTTAATACTTTATTTCCTGAGTTCGATTATTTCTTTAGCCCTTCAGATTTTTTGTTTGGCACGTTTTTACTTGTTAAGCACCGATCAAAAACGATCATTGAAATAACTGATCCTAATCTGGTTCAAGGAACACATCTAAGTGGGGTCAGATCGAGATCATATGTTCTCTGTCCTTACCTGCTAATATCTCAGCTTCTATCTGTGCCCTACATCCACTTAGGAATAAAAATTCCTACCACAGAGCAGAAACAGTTACAGCGTAAAGAGTCACACAATAGAGCCTGAAACTTGGAAAGATTCTGTCCGCGAAGTATCTTCCGAACGGCATTTGGTCTATCAAACCTATCCTAGACCGTTGGAATTTATTAGTGGCGCAATCCCGCAAATTATAAGCACCAAGTTCCTTGCTCGACCTGTTTGATTTTGTGCACTGTCTACAACACAGGTAATAATTTAAGGTCTCTGAATCTAGTGTCTAGCAATTGCTACACTACGACGCATACTTGCAAAGAATATTATTCTCATACAAATAGTCATTGAACAGATCAAGGGTGTGCAGGAGTTTGTGCCTCCCGCGATTTGGACTATTAAATTAAATCTTATATTGAATCTCTCAGTCTGGTGTTCTGTAGTATTCATCCACATACTCATAAATTTGAGATTACAACACCGAGGATTCAGTGTAAGATTTTATACCTGTGTGACGTCTCCGTCTGGGGCTAACTCAAGTCAAAAACCAGGAACCCCCCAAGGAGCGATACAATATATATATATATATATATATATATTACATTTGAGTGTTTCGCGGATGGATATATTATATGTAAAAGAATTAACCGGGTACATCCGTTTGTTTTGACTTACTTGAGTCTGACGTTTCGTCGCCATCGCAGACGACATCTTCTGAGGGTGGCGTCGAGATCCACACTGAGTCCTAGGTATTCTTTCTGGGTCGAAGAGCATATCTCCTACCCCCTCCCTCCACTTGCTTGTGCTGGCGCTGTTGGGTGAGTGAAATTCCAGGAAAGTTGTCTTGTTTTGGTGACAATGGTGCTGTAGCGGGTTTCATTGTACCAGGTACTGGGCGTTTGGTATTCAAAATTAACTTCCATAAGGGAGACACGTTGAGGCTGTCGTCTCTTTTATTTAGAGAGCCTTGCTTTTCGATTTCCAACGCCTCTCTCACAATCCTGACTTGAAAATCTCGAATGCTGGCTATTTGTTGGAATTCACGAAATTTATTGTATGACCAGTATTTTTCACATGGTTATATAGGGCTGAGGTTGATTGTTGATTTTTTATGCTTAATTTATGTTCATCTATTCTAGCAGAGATTCTCCTATTTGTTTGGCCTACATATTGCTTGTCACAGTTCAGGCAGGGGATACTGTAGACTCCTTGGTTTTCTAGCTCCAGTCTGTTGATGGGTTTTTTTAAGATTTGGGAAATGAGTAGGTGGGGTTTGAATAATGGTTTGATTTTGTGGGTTTTTAATACTCTTCCAATTCTGTCTGTGGTGCCCTTGATGTATGGGAGGAGTACTGTTTTTTCAAAATATTCTTCTTTTCTTGTTGATTCCCTTTTTTAAGTGGAGACAGATTTTTTACTATTGATTTTTGAATGATTGTAGTTGGGTAGCCATTGGATTTGAGAATGTTAGTCACTGTCTTTATTTCTTCTTCTCTCCTTTTTTCATTGGTGAGATGAAGAGATCTGAAGATTAAGCTGTTTATAACTGAGGAGGATTGAGCCGGGTGGTGATGTGATTGGAAATGTAAGTACCTGTTAGTGTGGGTGGGCTTTCTGTATACTGAATAGTTCAAACTTCCATCGGTTTGTCTCATCAATAGAACGTCTAAAAAGGGTAAAGATGACTCTTTTTCTATTTCTAGTGTGAATTGGATTTTGGGGTGTATTTCATTTAGCTGCTGTAGAAATTCCAATAGTTTTTCTTCACCATGAGGCCAAATTATGAAAATATCATCAACATATCTTTTCCAGATGCTCGGTTTGAAAAAAGCTTGTTCAAGGCTTCTTCTTCAAAATGTGTCATGAAAAGGTTTGCTATGGCTGGAGAGAGAGATGATCCCATTGGTGCTCCTTCAATTTGCCTGTAATATTGATTTTTGTGTATGAAATATGTGTTTTTCAAGCAGTGGCTAGTCAACTCTACTGTTGATCTAGAGAAGTGTTTGTTCTGTTTCATGATGGAGAGGGCTTCGTCGACTGGGATGTTGGGGTATAGAGAGATAACGTCCAAGCTGGCTAGTATATCCCCCGAGTTGAGAGTTATATTTTCCACCTGGCTGATAAAATCGTATGAATTCTTCACATAGGACTGGGATTTTTCTATTATGGGCTGGATAAGGCCGGCTAAGTATCTTTCTAATTTTTGAGTGGGAGAGTTAATTGCACTGACGATCGGTCTCAAGGGTGTGTTTTCCTTATGGACTTTAGGAAGACCATAGATTTTTGGGGATCTGCTGGATTTTTCTCTTGGAATTAATTTCAATTGGCTGTCTACATCTATGTCTGAGGCTTTGATTTTTGATTTTGTGATTTTTTCTAGGTAGGTGGTGGGATCTCTTTGAACAGGCTTGTAGGCTGCATGTTTGAGGATATTGTCTAGTTTTTCATCATATTCACTCCTGTTCATAACTACTGTGGCGTTACCTTTGTCGGCTGGTAGAATGACTATTGAGGGATTACTGGACAAGTGTTTCAAAGCAGAGAGCTCTGCTCTATCCAAGTTTGGTTGAGGAGGTTTGGATTTTTTCAAAATGTGGAAAACTTCCTGTCTTATTTCCTCTGCTTCAAGTTGATCTAATTTTTCAAGGCTGGGCTCTATACTAGATATTATTTGTTCATGGGGTAGATTTTTTGGGGCAATAGCAAAATTGAAACCTTTTTGTAAAACATTTTCCTCAACTTCAGAGAGTTTGTAGTCTGAGAGATTATGAATATTCTTTTCACTGCTGTTTTTGGTTGTTTCTATCCTAGTCTTTTTGTTCTTAAATTGTAATTTATCAAATTTCTTTTCAAGTTTTTTAGTTTTAAGGAGGTGGTCTGTTTCTTTTCGAAAGTTTACCAACTGGTCAAGTTGCTGCCAGATAAGGGGGTGAAGTAAGTTGCTAAGGTTTATGTGGATCGTAATTAGCTCTGATTCTATGGTGCTGAGTTGTTTTCTAACACGACAAATATTTTCAATTAGTAATGCTCTACTAGCTTTATGGAGGATACTATTGGTTTTGAAATTTTTGTATGATATGATAACTTGGTAAACGTGGGGAGCACATCACTGTCACGACACTTGCACAGAAACCTCAAATCACACAACAACGTCGTCCTTTTTGAATGGAGTTTCTCGAACACTTTAGTTTGATGGAACACTTTCTCCCCGTGGAGATTGATAATATTACATTTGAGTGTTTCGCGGATGGATATATTATATGTAAAAGAATTAACCGGGTACATCCGTTTGTTTTGACTTACTTGAGTCTGACGTTTCGTCGCCATCGCAGACGACATCTTCTGAGGGTGGCGTCGAGATCCACACTGAGTCCTAGGTATTCTTTCTGGGTCGAAGAGCATATCTCCTACCCCCTCCCTCCACTTGCTTGTGCTGGCGCTGTTGGGTGAGTGAAATTCCAGGAAAGTTGTCTTGTTTTGGTGACAATGGTGCTGTAGCGGGTTTCATTGTACCAGGTACTGGGCGTTTGGTATTCAAAATTAACTTCCATAAGGGAGACACGTTGAGGCTGTCGTCTCTTTTATTTAGAGAGCCTTGCTTTTCGATTTCCAACGCCTCTCTCACAATCCTGACTTGAAAATCTCGAATGCTGGCTATTTGTTTGGAATTCACGAAATTTATTGTATGACCAGTATTTTTCACATGGTTATATAGGGCTGAGGTTGATTGTTGATTTTTATGCTTAATTTATGTTCATCTATTCTAGCAGAGATTCTCCTATTTGTTTGGCCTACATATTGCTTGTCACAGTTCAGGCAGGGGATACTGTAGACTCCTTGGTTTTCTAGCTCCAGTCTGTTGATGGGTTTTTTTAAGATTGGGAAATGAGTAGGTGGGGTTTGAATAATGGTTTGATTTTGTGGGTTTTTAATACTCTTCCAATTCTGTCTGTGGTGCCCTTGATGTATGGGAGGAGTACTGTTTTTTCAAAATATTCTTCTTTTTCTTGTTGATTCCTTTTTTAAGTGGAGACAGATTTTTTACTATTGATTTTTGAATGATTGTAGTTGGGTAGCCATTGGATTTGAGAATGTTAGTCACTGTCTTTATTTCTTCTTCTCTCCTTTTTTCATTGGTGAGATGAAGAGATCTGAAGATTAAGCTGTTTATAATGAGGAGGATTGAGCCGGGTGGTGATGTGATTGGAAATGTAAGTACTGTTAGTGTGGGTGGCTTTCTGTATACTGAATAGTTCAAATTCCATCGGTTGTCTCATCAATAGAACGTCTAAAAAGGTAAAGATGACTCTTTTTATTTCTAGTGTGAATTGGATTTTGGGGTGTATTTCATTTAGCTGCTGTAGAAATTCCAATAGTTTTTCTTCACCATGAGGCCAAATTATGAAAATATCATCAACATATCTTTTCCAGATGCTCGGTTTGAAAAAAGCTTTGTTCAAGGCTTCTTCTTCAAAAGTGTCCATGAAAAGGTTTGCTATGGCTGGAGAGAGAGATGATCCCATTGGTGCTCCTTCAATTTGCCTGTAATATTGATTTTGTGTATGAAATATGTGTTTTTCAAGCAGTGGCTAGTCAAAAAACTTGAAAGAATTTGATAAATACAATTTAAGAACAAGACTAGGATAGAGAAACACCCAAAAACAGCAGTGAAAAGAATATCATAATCTCTCAGACTACAAACTCTTGAAGTTGAGGAAAATGTTTTACAAAAAGGTTTCAATTTGCTATTGCCCCAAAAAATCTACCCCATGAACAAATAATATCTAGTATAGAGCCAGCCTTGAAAAATTAGATCAACTTGAAGCAGAGGAAATAAGACAGGAAGTTTTCCACATTTTGAAAAAATCCAAACTCCTCAACCAAACTTGGATAGAGCAGAGCTCTCTGCTTTGAAACACTTGTCCAGTAATCCTCAATAGTCATTCTACCAGCCGACAAAGGTAACGCCACAGTAGTTATGAACAGGAGTGAATATGATGAAAAACTAGACAATATCCTCAAACATGCAGCTACAAGCCTGTTCAAAGAGATCCCACCACCTACCTAGAAAAAATCACAAAATCAAAAATCAAAGCCTCAGACATAGATGTAGACAGCCAATTGAAATAATTCCAAGAGAAAAATCCAGCAGATCCCAAAAATCTATGGTTTCCTAAAGTCCATAAGGAAAACACACCCTGAGACCGATCGTCAGTGCAATTAACTCTCCCACTCAAAAATTAGAAAGATACTTAGCGGCCTTATCCAGCCCATAATAGAAAAATCCCAGTCCTATGTGAAGAATTCATACGATTTTATCAGCCAGGTGGAAAATATAACTCTCAACTCGGGGGATATACTAGCCAGCTTGGACGTTATCTCTCTATACCCCAACATCCCAGTCGACGAAGCCCTCTCCATCATGAAACAGAACAAACACTTCTCTAGATCAACAGTAGAGTTGACTAGCCACTGCTTGAAAAACACATATTTCATACACAAAAATCAATATTACAGGCAAATTGAAGGAGCACCAATGGGATCATCTCTCTCTCCAGCCATAGCAAACCTTTTCATGACACATTTTGAAGAAGAAGCCTTGAACAAAGCTTTTTCAAACCGAGCATCTGGAAAAGATATGTTGATGATATTTTCATAATTTGGCCTCATGGTGAAGAAAAACTATTGGAATTTCTACAGCAGCTAAATGAAATACACCCCAAAATCCAATTCACACTAGAAATAGAAAAAGAGTCATCTTTACCCTTTTTAGACGTTCTATTGATGAGACAAACCGATGGAAGTTTGAACTATTCAGTATACAGAAAGCCCACCCACACTAACAGGTACTTACATTTCCAATCACATCACCACCCGGCTCAATCCTCCTCAGTTATAAACAGCTTAATCTTCAGATCTCTTCATCTCACCAATGAAAAAAGGAGAGAAGAAGAAATAAAGACAGTGACTAACATTCTCAAATCCAATGG